>NC_090928.1:827091870-827394901 GCF_040938575.1 Ambystoma mexicanum | reverse complement strand
AATCCAACAGTGAACTATGTACAGACAAACAAGCCAGGGTCCATTATCCCAACAAAAGAAATGAAACCTATCTAACAACACTAACTAATAAAATAAACTATATACAAAAATGTGGCCAATGTCCAAAAGGTCCAAAATAAATCCAAAAACAAAGGAAACCTAACACTAACTACATAACTATGTACAAGGGCAGCGGGCTAGTCTGACGGCTCACTTTTGGATGTCCCGGGCCAGGGCATCATCGAACTCCTGATCAATGTCCCGGAGGCGGTCCTCCTCCATGGCCCCGAGGGTCCGCAGGGCCATCGACGTGTCCACCTCCAACCGCCTGCGGATTGCCTCGAGGCACTCGGCCCGCCTCAGGGCCCTCCGCATGGAGTTCTCCGCCCTGACTATTGTGAGCCATGCCTCTTCCGCCCGCTGCCGCTCCGCATCTATGGCGTGGCCCAACCGCTGCCACACGGAAGACACTCTCTCTCCTGGGTCCTCTTGCCCTCCGGCCGATGCCTGCCCCTCCGATGTTGAAGGCCCCGAGCCTTCATCGCTCCCACCACATTGTTGCTGCTGCTGTGCCTCTGCCCGTGCACTGCCTCCTGCTGCCTGCACATCCTCCGCCGGCTGGGGTGCAGTCGTTGATGTGGCCAACACTGCTGGACGTCTGACTCCCGACTGTGGCAGGGATGCCTCCTCCACCAGCCTGGCCACACCGTCAGAGGCAGCTCCACAGGGCACCCAGGTGACTGATGGGTGGGAAGATGGCATGGAGGACGACTGGCGCGTAGGGGGTTCAGTTGAGGAGGGGGCCGTAGCAAGCCCCATCAAACCGAGGAATCCGGCCTGGGTGACCTGTCCCAGTAGGCTGACGTGGTCAACGAGCCATTCGAGATGACGTGCAGTCTCCTCATGAAAAGACTGCAGGTCACGTCGCATGGCCCGTTGACACAACGCCACAACAGTCAGGACAGGCTCAACCCGGACCCGGATAGCCACGTCCGCAGGCAGAGGAAGGCCAGTTGTCGTTTGCTCATCCCCTGCCTGAAAACGGGTCTGGACGTAGGCATCCCTGCTGGTGCAAGATGATGCAGGGACAGGATCAGGGACAGGATCGCACACAGGCACCTCCGCGGCGGCCTGTGCTGCCTCCTGTCCCTGGTCCTGCACTGCACCACTAGCACCAGTGGGATCCCCACCTCCAGACCCCGTCTCTGTTGCTTGCACAGCCTCCTCCTCCACCAAACCCCCCACCAAACTGGATGACTCCGTGCCATCTTCCCCCGTTGGGCCCTGTGGGGTCCCAGCTGCCCCTTCTGCTGCCGAGGAATCCAACTCCAACCTCCGCCTCTTGGACCTCCGCCCGGCAGCTGCGGCCTGGGAGGCGGCACCGGACTCCTCACTCCCCGACGAGATCACAACATGGGAGGGGAGCCGGGCCTTGCGTCTCCGGCTGGCGGTGGGATCCCCGCCGCTGTGTTCCACAGCACCTTCTCCGCCCTCTTCATCAGTTGACGCTGCAGACAGGGAGAAATAAAACACAGGCATCAGGGTACTGTACAATGGACACATACACACATGACAGTTGTACATGAGTGGCATTGGCAAACCTCAGACATGCCATCACAATCCCCAAAACACATGTCATTTCAACTCGCACACATGAGCCATACCACAGCCATATCGCAACTGCCAGCACCATCCATACACATTCAACAACATGAGCAGGCAAAGCTGAGCCAGACATCACATGCAACACACCACCACACTTGCATGCATGTGTACACCTCTGCCAAGTGTCGCAGTGTTCGGATGGGCATCCATGTCACATCTGCCAATCAGGCTTCCACATCCCGCTGTCACATGCATCCATGTTGCATCACTGTTGCACCCACACAAATGCACATGTACACAGTGCTGATACATGCAGCTGAAAACAACATACATGTGTGACATCACGGACATGTCTACTTACATACACATTCAGCCAAACATGTGTGCCCACACAACTGCATTTGGCATGCAAGCCTACACACAAAAGCACCATCCATGTCTCACACATTACAGCCCTTGCATGTGTTAGCCCCACGGCCTTGTACACCCCAACCCATACTCGACCCCATACAAACAGATGTGCAATCTGCACACTACTGAAACATCACCACACGCACAGCTTACAATCAGGATGCATGTACACTTACCGCTCGACTCCAGACGTGTCTGCCTCTCAAGGACTTGGACGTGGAGCGCTGGGGATATGCGTTCCAGGACGCTCATCTGATCTTCCGACAAGTGGCCCCGGCGCCCCTTGGCATCCGCTGCCTTCAAGGGGCGCCGGGCCTTGTTCAGCGTCCTGGACCTGAAGTCCTCCCAGCGCTTCTTGACATGTTGTAAGTCATGGACTGCCACCCCCTCCGCGTTGATGGCAGTCACGGTGTCAGTCCAGATCCGAGTCCGGCCTTCCTTGTCGGCGCGGGAACTTCCGAAGAGGGCATCATATGGCCCCATGACTTGCTCCACCAGGACACCAACTTCCCTGGCACTGAAGCTGGTGCCCCTCTGCCTCTCCGGCCGGGGGTTGTCAGTGGTGCCAGATGTTGAAGTGCCCGACATGACAACCCCAGAGGCAGGAGTGGGTGGGCAACTGGGTCCTGGGGCTGGGCTGTGGAGCGATGGAATCCCAGTCGGGAGTCTTCGGTTCACAGCAACAGCACCCCTGGCTGATGTGCAGGCAGCAATTGGCAGGGCACGTGGGCAGCAGGCAGTCAGGCAGCAGCAGATGGCAGTTGGGAGCGTGCTCGGGGCTCTGGGGGGCAGTAGTTCGGCCTTCTGGGCAGGAGCGTGGTCTTCCATGTGCTTACGCGTGGTCAGCTTGATACGGAGTGATTTGGCACGTGAAATTTCGGCACGTCAGCGTGTAATTCGAGGAAAGGCCCTTAGCGCTTAAGCGCATCTGCACGCATACGCAATTTCATTGGACAGAAGGCCCCTCAAGCGCAAGCGCCCCTGTGACGTGACGCGCACAGGCGTGCATGGCTATTTCAGCGCGCGTGAAAAACTGCACATCCGCGTGTAATACGAGGAAAGGGCCCATGCGCGTAAGTGACGTGACGCGCGCGTGCGTTTCTCTCAACACAGGTTAAAGGTGAGCGGGCCCAGCAGTTAGCTGTACGTGTCTTTTGTGGAGACCGACGTGTGTTGCTGCTTCCTGTTGTTTCGCGCGCCATCACAACTTCACAGCTATCAAGGACGTATCTCTTCTTTTGGCGGGGGTATTGACTACGCGTGTTTTTCTGCATCGCGTTAGTCAGGCGGTGAGTCGCACACGCTCTTTTTCCCACTGCGGGTGCCCCTGTGTATCGCACCCATTTTCGATGTCATAGTAGCCTGCGTGTCCCACGCGTACGCGTTATTCGTGTTACTGGGTGCCACCGCGCACTGCGGGAGGTTGAATCCACGCACGTAGGCTGCAGGGTTGCGTGCACGGTTTTACTGCAGTTTTGGGGTGCCTGAGCGTTGCGTGACCCGTCACTACATCACCTGGGTCACATACAGCCTTGTAGGTGCAGGGAGGCTGTTAACATCTTGCTTCCCACCCCCTTCACCCCAATTGCCCAGGTCAATTGTGGTGTACACCTCCCATTGGCACCACTCCATCTGTGCCGGCACTACTACATCTGTGCCATGGTTGGGAGGCCACCAAAGGTGAGGGGCGCCTCAGCTGGGCGTCCTCCTCATGGCGGGCGTGGTCGGGGACGTGGCCGTGGTGACCAGGGAGTAGTGGGACTCCAGGGTGTCCAGGGCGGCCACAGAGGGGGAAGAGGCAGGGGTGCGCCACTTGAGCACAATGTTGTGCCATGTGTCGGTGCAGTCATGCCACCACCCCCTGTGGTTCCGGGGGATGCAGCTTCTGCCGTTCCATCGACTGCCACGGGCCCAAGGGTAGTGGTAGCTGCAGGTGCAGCTGTGGACACCGCCACCCAGGCTCGGGGTCTGCCAGCGCAGGCTGCGTTGGCACTTGAAGAGCCCTTGGTAGATCTCCAACAGGCCAGGGGGGAAACCATAGGGGCAGGCCGGGCTGCTCAGACCAAGACACGTGTCACTGGGGCAGTCATGTCATCTGCTGCCCCGAACAGCCGGGTGTTGGCAAGTGCAGGGGCAGATGCACCCAACAGCACCCCAGTTGTGAGTCTGCCAACCAGGACCGTTGCGGTCAATGACCCTGCCACAGCTGATGTTGCTGCGCAGGGTCCATTAGTGGGCACCCAGCTGCCACTGACACAAGTCAGGCCTTTGGTCATCCCTCCACCTGCCACTCCCTTGGCTCAATCCACCGAACCCACTGGCCATACTGGTCAGGGCGGCATTAGCCAGCCAGGGTCTGCGCCACAGTCCAAGAGGAGGAAGGTTGCACCTGCAGCGCAGGCTGGGACCCCACACACAGCCACGACTTCCTGCACGTCGAGGAAGAAGTATTTCTGTAAGCAGGAACTGGACTTCCTCGTGGACTACGTGCGGGGCCACAGCAGTGACATGCTAGTGGGTGCCAATAGTCAGACTACGGCTGTCCAACGTGACACCCACTGGAAGCATGTTGCAGAACATGTCAGTTCATTCGGCCATGAGGTGCGCACGGCGCAAGAGTGCAAAAAGCGTTGGAATGACATCAAACGCAGCACTAAGGCTAAGCGTGCCTCTAATTACAACTTGACTCTGGTGACTGGCGGTGGGCCTGCACCAGAGGAGGAAGAGCTCACTCCGCATGAGGCACTCGTTGTGGAGTTCATACCACCTGAATTGGTTGAAGGAGTGGGAGAGATGCTGGACTTTGATGCCCAGTCCAGTGAGTGTTGATGCATGTTTGTTGAGGACGTGTGTGTTTCACTTGTGGGATGTGTTGTGCATGATTGCCGCTACATGTGACGTGTACATGGTTCTGATGTGTAAGTAATGCAATGCTTCTGTCATGCATGTCTCCTCTGCCTGCATGCGGGGACTCCATGTAGGCATGCTCCCTTGCCCCTCCTCCGCCACTCTGCACCCCAGTTCCACCTTTGCACTGGTGTTCTTCAATCTTGCCAATGTGTACTTTCTTGTTCATGCGTCCTGTGTAGATGCTAACTTCCAGCGTAGAATCTGCCAAACATATGCCGTTTGGTACAGCCTTAGTACTTGATGCAGGGTATCTCACTTGTACTGTGCATAGGTCAGATGTCCCGCAGGGACATGAGTGCCCATTCATGCTCCATGTGCATTGCACGCATGCCCCTATGTGTCCTTAAGTGGATGATCACTGTAATACAAGTCCTTGGTTACATACATTGCCTGCCATCTCATCAGCCTTCCCATGTCAACTGTGGCTCAGTCCTGCGTTGCACACATGTTTAGGGTATGACAATCTGTGTGGCTCACAAGACTCAGCCTGTTCATTGGCCAATGACTCTGTCCAACTGTTGTTGTGTCTTCTTCACACATGGGCGGAATCCAGAGTTTTCATCATGTGTCCTGCTTACTGTCCCAGCATCATTTGCAGTGTTGTCACTTGAATCACATTAAGCTGTTGATGCCAGTCAACACTGCCTGTCAATACACAGGTGTATGGTCAGCCTTTTGATACCATGCTAGGCATCCCTGCTTTGGTACTGGGGTGGAGGGGTGCTTGGCTTCTAGATATGGTACACATTGAATGCACAATGCATGTGATGTCTGAATTTGACATTGCACTGCCTTCACATTTCCTGGCACACACCATGGAGTCCTTGTACATGTAGGTAGTGAGTGGCGTACACATTTTCTGCACTGCATAGACCCACTTCCATGGAAACTGCCAACTTTCAACAGGTCTGATCACAGAAGCAATTCAAAGTTGACCCAGCATGCATGCCAGGTTATATGTTGTGTGTCACATGTCTGTCTGATGCGTTTGCTGTCGGTGTGTGTGTGTTGTGTGCTTCTGACATGTGTAGTGACCTTTTTTCTCTCTATTTTTCAGGTAATGACGCAATGGAGGCGGTGGATGGTGTTGTCATGCCAGACACAGGGTTGTTACCACTACATCAACCCGGCAATAGTGGGGGTCGTGGGGTGGTAGGCCACGAAAACCCCCAAGTGCTACAGTCCATCTTGTCTCTGGCTGCCTATGAGTCCAGCCTTGATGACGACTCTGACGTCCATGTTGAGTTGGATGAGCATCAAGTCCATGTGTCAGGGGTGAGTGATTCTGATGTGGACACTCCTCTGTCTGCGACACCTGCACTGAGGGATCAGACAGTCTTTGTTCCTCTGCCCGTGGTGGATCGGGACGCAGGGTCACCCTCCACACCAGTCACTGATGTGCATGGGACATCATTTCGACGGGGGCATGTAGTCGTGCAGCCGCGGGCGGTGCCAACACAGCGAGGACCCCCGGTCCTTGGGTCCCGCAGGGGTCAAGCCCGGCAACGCGGTCGCTGCGCGCAACCGCAGTATACTGAGTGGGAGCAAGACATGACTGCCAATTCAGAACGGCAGGGGGCAGCAATGGAGAACATCGCTGAGAGCATGGAGCGCTAGGCAGGTGCTTCTCCAGCAGCAGGCGGCCCGGTCCACGGCCCGCTCGCTCAGGCTGGGCATGGCGGCCTCAGACAGGGCACGCCAGGCTGAAATGTCGTCTCTGCATCAAGCAATTGCTGCTCATGCAGAGGCGCACATGGATGCCCTGAGGGAGGAGTATGCTTCCCTCAGATCCACTCTGGGTGTCCTTATGATGTCCCAGAGGCAGCAGGCAGAGGAGAGGTTTGCACAGCTTGAGCGTACCATCTCGGCTGAGCTACAGGCTTGCCGGGAGGTGCAGCGGTTGTCCAGCCAGGCCTTGCAGGAGGAACTCTGTGTTACACGTGCTACCTTGCAAGAGGAAGCACGTGTATCACATGAGGTTCTGCATGCAGACCTACGTCACATCGCCACACAGAACCAGGCTCACCCGTCTGGCAGACTTGCTGCCGACGAGGGGCAAGCTGCGGCTAGGCGTGGCCAGGCTACTGTGCCACGTCCTCCTTTACAGGATGAGCCAGACTCGGACGACCATCTATCTCCCACATAGGTCGGGCTGTGCAGGCGTTGAGCCCATGGAGGTTTTTTTTTTGGTTCAGCATCATCGCATGTGGATGTTGAGCAGCACCCTGTACCTCCCCCCTCCTGGGTGCCTCCCCTCCCCCCCGGGTCGTATGTGGCCATTTTTGATTTTTCTTTTAGTTTAGTTAGTTAAGTTTCTGTTTGATAGTTAGTTTAATTAGGTAATGTAGGTTTTCCATAGTTAGTGTAATTAGTTAATAGTTAATATAGTTTAAAATTGCTTGTCTATTGTGCTTTCATGTGACAGTGCGGTGTTTTGTCGCTTTTGAAGGCATCCACTGTCTGTTCCAGCTGGGCCCTTCAGGCTTGTCTATGTATGTGATTGCTGCTTGGGGTCCTTCACTCACATATGCCACTCCTGCCTCCCTTATCCATGGGCTCGCAAGGATGGTTAGGTGTCACAAACTTTTACACAAGGGCTTTGGACTGTCATATCTGTGGCATGTCTGGTGCTGTGTGACTTGTGTTTACACCCCTAGTGGGGATGATTTTGGTGTTATTGTCCACTGTTCAGCTTTTGCTAGATGGGGTGTTTCATGATTAATGTGTACATTAATTGCTATGCATTGTGTAGTATGTTTCTTATCTTTACTGTACACGTGCTTGTTGCAATTCATGCTGTAGATAGTGTTCCACACTTTGGATGTGAAAGACGGACTGATGGTGTGATTTATGATGTGACTCTCTGACATGGTCAAGTAATGAGATGCCTGAAGAGACACACACAGATGACTTTGAAGCATTAATCATGTGTTTCATGCCCTTTCTGCAGGGTGGATGAGCCTCCAGAGCACCTTTGCCAGCAGACATGGCCCATTGGACGACGGAATTCTGGACACATGCACATGTGTGCACAAGCAGAGGCACAGGGATTGCAGACCTACATACTAGAACTGCTGACGTGTTCCAAGGAACTCCAGGCAAGGTGAGCAGCACAGGGGGGCCACAACACAGCAAAGCTTGCACCAGGCGAGTTGCACATGAAGGCTTAGTCACAGCACTGAGGGTGAGCTTGGACGAATATTGGTGTTGAAGCACACAATGCAGCTCAGATGTGTTGGTGGACTGATGGCTGTTGATTGTAAGGTTCTCTGGGACACCTGCAGGGGCAGTGGCACATACCCTCCGGTACACCAAGGTCCATTGAGGCACTTGTATCAACCATGTAGCCTTCAGAGACATGGAAAGGGCAGCTCACAGGGACATACAGCAAGGGACATACTCGGGTGCAGTGCATTTCATTTCCATGTACTTTATGATAAATGCACTGCCAAATTTGTTTCGGTCATGGTGGTATGCAACTTGCTCTGAAGTTATGGCTTGCTATATGGGTCTGTCTGCTTACCCAGGGAACATTGCATGTTGTGTGAATTGTGACACATTGGTGTTCCATTTGCCACGCACCCACCGGCGGCTGACTTACTGCATTGACTGTGTATGACCCGTCACAGGGGTAATGTTATATATGGGTACGAAGCATCTACACCAGATTGTCTGTTTGTAGAGTAGTTTGTTGCTATGGGGCATGTTTGGGTGGTATGTTTCTGTGTAATTGGCACGTGCAGGTTGTTGACTGTGGCTCTCTGTGCAGCATTGCAGTGCTCCTGTAACTGGACCTGAGAGTGCGCAGGCAGGAGGCCAGCACTCAAAACCAGAGCTAAGTGTCTTGTTGTTTTTCTTTCAAACTGCTCTGCATAGGCTTGCTGGGGGGTGCACTAATGCATGGATGTATGTGTGATTCAATTTGGTATGTTTTTTTCCCCCTAATCACCCGGAATCCTATGCAATTTTGAACCCTGTACCCTCTACCCGGTGTTCCTGCTTCCCGTACCTATCCAAGCAACGTTCCCTAACCCTCTTTCCCCGCTAGGGTTGCGGATGCCTGTGTAAGCCCCGAACTTGCAGGCGCCAAAACCCTAGAGGTGGTGGTTGGTTCGTACCACTGGAGCCTGGACTACAGAAGGCCCTGACAATGATGTCCAAGTTTGTTTGGATTGTGTATGTGTTCATGCAGGTAGTAAATTTTTGTGCATTCCCTACTTTCATGTGTCATTCCTCCTCCCCTCTCCTGCCACTCATTCCAGTTATCCAGTGTGCCAACACCTGTCCCAACTGCATATCCCTGAACCTCCTTCCCTACCAGGGTCTCAGGGGCCTGTGTGAGTTTGACCTTGCAGGCACCCGGGACACGGTGGGGTGGTTGTTTCATGACACTCCCGCGCCTGTACACGGGACCTGTGACAGTACACATCCGTTCATGGTGCATCATCCTATGTTATGTACCACACATGGTTCACATCCTGTTCTGACATTGTTTTACTGTGCTACCTTGGTTGTTGCATCATTGTGGTAGTACTTGGCCTTTGTGAGGTACTGCTACGTCAAGTTATCTACTGGAGGGTGTTCTGGTTTGTTTTTATGTCTTGGATTTTGTGATTTTGGAAATGAGTGTGGATTCTGAGGGTGCAGGCACCTTTTTACACACAAGGTGGGAGATGGTGATGAAGGGTAAAGGTGATCCTGTGGCCAGGTGGAATTGAGGGTTGAAGGCTCCATGACCCAGGTGCAGTTGTTCAGTGGGTCATGGTCATTTGTGAGGGATGGGGGTTGTTGTTGATAGTTGCCTTGCCCTGCAGTGTGATGGGAACTCTGACATTGTAATGGTGGTATCCTATGTACATGTTGTGTTCTGCTGATCAATGCCTGTTCATGTGTTGTGTTTACCTTTCAAGTGCGAGGGGATAGTTGTGGTTTGACATGCTGGGGTGTACACATGGTGAATGTTCACATGTGATGTGTAGAGAACACTGATGGTCACTTGAGTGCACATGCATATGTTGAGTGCATGTCCTTGCAGACCCACACACTTGCACTCTGATGCACTACATGTACTCCCACCCTTGCATATCCACGTGTACACTGTTTTCCTTCTGGTGGCCACTGTGTCCCTGCAGCACATGTTCTGTGACCAATTATGGATCCTGTACATGCCTAATTTGCTTTTTGATGTGGTCTGATATGCTCAGGGTGTGCATCACACACAATGGCTGCACACTGTGCTGTGCGCTGAGCAGTGTGTTGCAGGAGTAGGACACAGCACACAGCACACAGAAGCTGCAGTGTTTATTTTGCAATGCACAATGTGCATGTAGACAGGCATTAATTGTTATGTTACGTCTACAACTCTTGTAATGCATTTGGAAATGACTTATTTTGGGTGGGAGGTTGTTGGTCTGTCATTTCATCTGATTCCAGGTCAGGCATCATTGTCTGATGCCACTGTACATTTTGGACATGGCAATGTGTACCTTATTGTTACTGTGTTGGTGTATGGGTATTGCTTGCCATGTCATGGTGTGGTTTGGGAGGGTTTGAGTGACATAACAGTGATGGCCATGGCCTGTTTTGCAGGTGTGTGTGATGCACACCTTGCATGTCTCGGTCATCCGCTTCTCAGAGCAACTAGCTGGGAGTAGATCTCTCTCCGCGGCAGGGCCCTCCCTCTGGAACAGCCTTCGTGCCTCACTTGAACTTGAGGGGAACCATCTCCGGTTCGGGAAGCATCTCAAGACCTTCCTCTTTGCTTCTGCTTTCTCTCTGCCTCTCCCTTGCGGAATTCTTCACTGGAACTGCACTGGATCTGCAACTGGGCCACTATCACCGACCTCGGTCCCTGGCCCAGCCACTCTCCACTTGCACTGCCTCCCTGGCAACCCCTGCACTGCGGTACTGTCTCTCTATCCCTACAGCCCCCCCTTCCCAGCATTTGTCTGCACTTACCTTTGCAGTTGCCACCAGCTGACCTATGTATTTGTTTTTTGGTCTACTTCCCCTGTACTGCACTCCCCCCCTCCCCTTCCCCTTGCACTTTTCCTTTCTCCCTACCCCTGCACTTGCACAATCTAAATGACTCCTGGCCTATTAGTACCGTTGTCTGTCTTCCGTTGTTCCCCCCTCCCTGTCTCATCGCACCTTGAAATACCTGTGTATAGGCCATATCATGTCATATGTGTGCCTTTTGGTCACACAGGATAGCTTGTGTTTAAGTAGCTAGGGATGCAGACGATGTGGCACTTCCATGGCAACTATCTCAGGGTGGTAGGGTTGTGACAGTTGACTGTCTCTTTGTCATCATCGATTGTCACCTGGTATGTGCCAGGCCTGTGTGCACTCCGCAGGGGTGGGAGTTTAGGTGAAAAATGTGGCCACAAGCTGGGTCCGGGCTTCCTCGCCACGTGCCCTGTCCCCTCCCATGGGCAGCGCCTGTGGTTGGGGATTTGGGGGCACCACCATGTCCACCGGGATGCCCTGCCGTGTTGCAACATTGTGCAGGACACATGCTGCCACAATGATTCTGCACACTACTGGTGGTGCATAGAGTAGTTGCCCGCCAGAGCGGTCAAGGGAGCGGAAACGTGACTTGAGCACTCCGAATGTGCGCTCCACTATGGCCCTGGTTGCAATATGGGCGGCGTTGTATCTTACCTGGGGTGGGGTGGTGGGGTTCCAGATTGGCATCATCATGTGGTTGCTCAGAGGGTAGGCACTGTCCCCTGGGGAGGTGATACTAGTTGAGATTATTAGGGTTTGGGTATTTGTCTGTGTGTGACTTGCATGCATGTGCAAGGGCATTTGTACTCACCTAGGAGCCATGTGTCGCCATGCTGCCCAGCTTCGAGGGCCCGGCTCAGGGCGGACATTCTGTATATGAAACTGTCATGGGTGGAGCCAGGGTAGTTTGCATAGACAGAGGTGATGATTCCCTTTGCATCGCATACCACCTGTACATTGATGGAATGCCAGTGCTTGCGGTTTCGGTAGATGTGCTCAGTGGCCCTAGGTGGACGTAGGGCCACATGGGTGCAATCTATGGCACCGAGCACTTTGGGGAAGTGTGCCACCCTGAAAAAATCCAGGACAACGGCCTGCCTTTCTGCGGGTGTTCTGGGCATGTATATGTGCCTGCGGACTGAGGGGCGCGCTGTCATGATTGCCAGTATCTGGTGTAGGCAGCGTGACTGCGTGGCCTGTGAGACCCCCCCCCACTATGGCAGTAGTCCGCTGAAATGACCCAGTGGCCAAAAAATGCAGGACATTGAGCAGTTTCTCCAAGGGGCTCAATGCTTGGGAGCAAAGGGTGGGGGATATAAGGTCATCTTCCCACTCCCTGACCAGGTCTAGGATGATATGGGGTGGAAACCTATACCTGCCATAGACCTGGTCGTCAGGCATCACAAAAAGGCTTGTCCGTGGTGCGAAAATGCGTGCCCTGGCTATTCTCCTCCTCCTGCGGTGTCCCACAATCAGTGCTGCGACAAATGGGGCATTCATCGTAGCTGTATATACGTGTTTGTTGTTTGCGCGCACTTTTGTACTGTGCGCAGGGACACTTCCGCCTGCCTTCGTGTGGCGGACGCGTTGACGCCTGTTTGCGTCTTTTGCCGTGCGCGGGTTTCCCGTATTCGGATCCATGAATACGGGTTGTTCGCGTGCGTGTTCGGGCGTTCCGTGTAGTTCCCTGCAGTACTTCCCCAGTTACGCCTTCTTTTTCAAGCGTTGTTCCCCATTCCGCGTGTTACGCCCACTGTTCCGCCCACTTTGGTTGTGTGCGCCGCGCTATGTGCGCTTTTGCTGTGCGCGTAGCGCACGCTGTGTATGCCTGCGTGCGCCATGGCTGGATTGGGCGCACGGACAGCGGGAAACACGCGCAGCGTCTTCCTTGAATCGCACGCGTGCGCTGCGTTTCTCACGCTTGCGCTCCCTTGCGCCTGTTTGCGCATGGATTTTCGGCGCACATTTGTTCCATGAATCGGCCCCTAAATTACAAAAAAGACTTCTCAATAAACGAAATGTCAACAGGAAGAACTTCTTAAGTATCTGCGAAGGTGAATAGAGTCACAGTAGGAGCAAAGAACCATACTTTAATGAAGAAGCGTACAAACAAAAGCAAACAAATACAATTGCCATAGATAGCAGTGGTCGAGGTTATGAAAAAGTTAATAATATCATAATGGAACAAGAAGTACTCCTTACAAAAATATGCCCTGAAAACTTAGAATTACCCCTCCATTCAACTAAATCAGAACGTCTAGTGTACAAATGGCCATGCACGTCAATATGTAACATTCCCAAACAATTTTTCAAGTCTTTACGCCAATTCCTCAATCAATATGTAAAAAGCAAAAACAAAATCAAAATTAAACTACTGCAAAATATGGATACCTGTCCAGTTCGCAAATACACAGGACTAGAAGGACATTCATTGGCCTGCATTACAGGACCTACTTTTGAAACCACCTTCCATGATATCAAAAGAATATCAACACATCATTCAACTATAAGAAATCTTCTCTATAAACTGTACTATGCTAAAATTCCTGCTTTAGCACTAGCAAATTTAAATAACATTCTTCTACATGGTACAGCGAAAGACCTACTTCAAGAAATTGACTATATCCAGAAAAAATATTTTGGAAGTGAAAGCCATTTACAGAATGAAATAGCTTTAAACCAAATTAGCAACAATTCTACACATGGCAACCTTTTGCTAAACACATACAAAAAAGAAATACTAAAATGTAAAAGTACATCAGCTGAAGTACCAAACCATGTATGTGTATGTTGCCGCAGAACTTTTTATAAAAGTAACACGAAAACTGGAGACCTATCATATAAAATAGAAGACAATGAAGATTCTAAATGTTTTGAATTAGCTCTCTACCTTGTAGCAGAAAACAAATACGAAATAAGTGACCCCTTAATACTTTGCAGTTACTGCACTACAAAACTTGACAAAAACCAAACTCCTTCACGTGCTATCGCAAATAATTTGGAATTATACCCACTACCAAAACCCCTACAACAACTTAATTTATATGAGAGCATCATAATTCAAACAGTACACCCATTTCAAGCAATAATACACCGTCAACCAAAAACAGCAAAATTACCTCCCTCTGAATTGGTAAAAGGAATTTGTGGAAAAGTAGTTTATTTACAATTAGATATAAAAGAAAATGTGCACACTCTAGGAGTGCAACGTCCAATGCAGCAATCTTTAATTATCTTAGTAAATGGAGTACCTACAAACGACAAAAAAATATGGCAACAGCTGGTAGATTTACATAAAGTTAGACAAGCCTTACAATATCTTAAAGAGAATAATGAATATTACCAAGAAATTAATATTGAAGAAAACTTAAAGATACAACTGAAATAATTCAAGAAACACAAGAAGCTGGTCAATTTGAGCTACTAGATCCTGCTACAATATCAAATACTGTAGACCATTATACAATTCATCCTTTGCACTCTAATGACACCATAGAAGATGCACTGCAAACATACCAAATGCGTCAAACAAAAGGATTGTCAGTCTAGAAAAATGGATACCTCTACTGTGTGACCGCAAACGTATTTTGATGGCTGTGGGCCAACCGGCTCATGCACGATATGACAGAATATAGGGTTTTCGAGTTTGCCAATGAACGGCCATTTTGATGTAACAAGAATCGCCATTTTGTTTTCTAACCATTGCTCATTGCTTTCTGTTCTTATTGCTTCACAGTAATATTTTCTGCACTGCTCGACTGTAAAACATTGTTGTCTTCACGTAAAAGGACAAGGCCGCAGGGCCGCGAGGATAACAAGAGTTCATTGAAACACAACGTAGGCAGCGCCAGGAAGAATGCCCGGCTCCCTCCCGAATGTATCCTTGAAGCAGAGCTGCACTGCATTTAATCATTTCGCAGCTGCCAGCCAGTCTCGTTATATGGTAGAATATGTTAGAATAATGCAGCTAAAGGCTTGAATTATGCTCTTCTTACGACCCCCTTTGCTGAGCCCCATTAGAGCGTGTCGGCTCCCAGGACACGAATAGCACCTCATAGATAGCAAGGTCTGGAATGCAACTCTCCCCCGTATGTATCTCGCTTCCAAGAACAGAAGCGCTGTGTTCTGTTCAACAACTGAAAGATGCCTCCGCACTCACAAATTGCAAATTGTTTCTAGAATATATGTTTGAAAGTGTCATAGTTGTTGAAAATGTCAATCATCACACCAAGTTCAAAGAAACCCAATAAAGGGGGGTGTTAAACATGTCATAGCTGATTGTTTGATATGCATTTTGTATATATGTAACTGATGTACGTAATTCACTCTCTTCCGTCCCTCGAGGTCTAGACATACACGTCGCGGGGCGTGAGACTGAGTTGGCCAACTGAGACTTTTGCTTTGCAATAAACCCTAGCTTTGGGAATACAACCTCGTGCCTGGCGTATCTATCGTGTGTGGTGACTCGCCTTGTTTCCAAGATGTAATGACCCCTAGGGGCCCCTTTCAAGATCACCAATCAGCATATGGGAAAAAAGTATAGAAGCACGTGCTTTGCTTCTACTCTTTCCTACTGGCAAAGGAGGAAAGTACAATGATAGACGTATTCAAATATCAGCATCAGAATACCGCTCATTACGGATGTATTCTGAAGATCCCAGATTTAGACAAAATGTGGAATTCATATTCCACCTACTCTTTGAAAGTGAACTAGCAACTTTATGTTACGGAGTTGCACACATATTAAAATAAGGATCACACTTTCAAAATATGACAGCTACACAATTATTACAAAAAGTGCAACAAAAGGATGAGGTTTTACAATCAAATATTACAAATCTATTAGCAAATATGCGTGGTACTAAAGAGTACTGGTTTCAACGTCATGGAGATGTACGTTGTATGATCAGAAACCTTGGCCCACCCACTTGGTTTGTTACATTAAGTTGTTCAGAATATGCATGGGAGGATTTACATGATTTCCTACGCATATCAAACTAAAACAAAACAAACATAAATATACTAACACCTGGAGAACTTTGTTCTTTGGATCCTGTTAATGTTTCAAGATATTTTCACCATCACTTCATTGCTATGCTACATTTTATTTGTAATAAAACTGTTCCTCCCCTTGGAGAAGTGCAAGACTTCCTTTGGAGAAAAGAATACCATGCCAGAGGAGCACCACATATCCACATGCTTTTATGGATTAAAGATGCTCCTAAATTTGGTCAAGACAGTGATGCCACTGTTTTACAGTTTATTGAAATATATGTCACTTGTGGAATTCCATTGGAAGCAACAAATAGTGATCTTCATGCACAAATTTTACAATTTCAAAGACACAAATGTGGAAAATATTGTCGTTGCAAATACAAAAACAAAGGGAAATACTACACCAAATGCCGATTTCTGTTTCCCTAGACCAATTACAAATACAGGTCAAGTGAATAACCTCATGTCTTCAGTTAGACATAGTGTTAAAGGTAAGTCACCTAAAAATACATATTACATAAAAAGAAAAGAAGAAGAAAAATATATCAATGATTATAATGCAACCATTGTCCACTTATGGAATGCAAACATAGATGTGCAGTACATTTCAGACAATTCTACTGCAGTTGCACGATATGTCACAGCATACTTAACCAAAGCAGAAAAGACAGAGCTCCAAGACCTCTGGAATGACCTGTCATCAGATAAAACAGTGTCTCAGAAATTATACAGCTTGGGCATAAAAATGCTCTCCCATAAAGAATGTGGATCATATGAAGCAGCTGATCGTTTAACTGGTACTGCATTGTATGGTAAATCTGAAAATATAGTATGGCTAAGTCTTGGTCCAGCTAAATCTAGAAAAAGAGTTCTAAAATCATATGAAGAAATAGAAACAATAGCCAAACGTGATCCCAACAGCCAAGACATTTAAAAAACAATTTATTGGACACATACTACCCAAACAGAAGTAATACTTTGGAAACCATGTGTCTATACCACATAGCCCAAAACTACACATACAAAAACAATATAAAACTTGATGAAAAAAGGTAAATACAGAGTGACAAATTGTGATGGCAGCTTAGTTAAACTCACAAAACCAAATTTAATTAATCAGATTAAATTGTCATTAAAGACTCCTCAACATAAAGAAGTATATTACATGTCCCTGCTACAACTCTTTAAACCATGGAGAAAAGAAGAAGAAATATAAGATAACTATGACTCATATGAAGAAGCTTTCAAAACAATTGAAAGCACTATAACTGGTGTAAACGTTACACAGTACAAAACAATGTTGCACAATGAACAGCAACACGAAGAAGAACTCCAGGCCCAACTAGATAATGAAACTCCTGACACTAGTCAACCTTCTGTAACAGGAAGCCAAGAACCACTGGGAGAACCACTAATAATAAATTCGGCAGAATTAGCTATGATAGAAGTAGAAAACACCATGTGTCAGTATGAAGATAAAGAAGACTTAACTATACTACAATCAAAACTAAACAATGAGCAATGTAGCATTTTTTAAGAAGTAACAAAACAAATTGCACATGGTGTACAACATGAAAATAAAGAATGTCCCTGCCATAATTATAAACCTATACTACTATATTTCAGTGGTGAAACTGGTTCTGGCAAAACATTCCTAATCAAAATCATCAGTAAGTTCCTTCAACAATTGACAAACAACAAACTATCAGCTGTTGTCAATGCCCCCACAGGTTTAGCTGCCTACAACATAGGTTGTGTCATGTTACACCGATTACTACTGTTGCCAGTAGAACAGCAAAACAAATTAGACTATTACAAACTTTCTGCAGAAGCAGCAATGGAACAACGCAGCGTATTGAAACAAAGGAACATGCTACTAATAGAAGAAGTGAGCATGGTCTCCAACCTAATGTTAGCTTTTATTCACCTCAGATTACAAGAAGTACTCAAAACAAACTATGAAGAGCTCTTTGCAGGAAAACACATTATTGTTTTCGGAGCTCTTCTTCAATTGACACCAGAAAAAGGTGAGCCTATTTTTAAAACATTAGGACACAAACTCTGCCGTAAAACTGTTGGCAGCATTGGAAATGTCAACCTTTGGCATTTCCAATACAGAGAATTAACAGAAAACATGCGGCAATCTGCAGATCTCACTTATGCAAACATCTTAAAAAGTATCAGAGTTGGTATACTTTCTAAAGAAGCAGAAGCAATATTGAAAACCCAGCACATTCATGCACTTTATGGCCATAATGCATGTGCTACAGATGTTATGGAACAATTAGGCCACAAAAATGTCAATTGTACGGCCTTAATGCCAACTCTTGCAAGCTGTTTCAAATTCAATGAAATAATGTTAAGTAAAGAAATGCAACCAATAATGGAAATTAGCGCCACAGACAAACTAGATGTACATAGTATGACACTACCCATGTGTGACCAAGCCACAACAAGACTAAACAGTTTAGAAAAATCAATCTCAAACACAGTAGGCTTAGAAAAGATATTAAAATGATCCTTAAATTGCCACCAAGGACTAGTTAATGGAGTACTGGGTACAGTTGTTGGCTTTCAAACATACCCACGTGACAATAAAATTCAGTTTGTCAATATTCTCTTTGACAAACTTTCAGAAGTAAAAAGGATAGAACGCTCAACAGCTTGATTCCTTCTCTTCAAAGACATGTATGTACGCAGAGAACAATTTTCTCTAACTCTTGCATATGCAGTCACGGTTCATAAATCACAAGGTCTTACCCTAGACAAAGCAATGATAGAGATTGGCAACACAGTCTTTAAAGAAGGAATGAGCTACGTAGCACTATCACACTTGCGTACACTTGACGGTCTATTTCTAATCAACTTTGATGCAAGTAAAGTAAACGCTGATATTCCTTGCATTTTAGAATGCAATAGACTTCGCTCATTATACACCACCATCTAAACACATATTCTGTTCCACAAAAAGTAGAACGTTACAAAAGAAAAATAAATCAAACAGAAATGCAACAGGATGTCACTGCAAATCCTCCAAAGAGAGTAAAAGAAACTAATATTTCATCAAGTACCACAAGCAAAAATGAATCAATTAGGGAAAGTAAACCAGGTAGTTCTTCAAAAAAGGAAGACAAACTCCAAAAAAGCAGTCTGATACAGAACTACCAGGTCCATTTAAACTCTCCAATATAGTTGGTGTAAGTTGCTACGCAAATGTAGCAATGAATATTCTATTTCAATTACCACCAATTGTTGACAACATTTACTTACACAGTACAGACCCATTGTGTTTGCAAATGTTAGTACTTCATAGAAACACAACAAACAATCACTGTATAGTGTTTATGGAATAAGACAACAATTGGACTACTGTGCTGGAATGGTGAAATTCACTATAAACTCACAGGAAGATCCACAAGAATTTCTAATGTACTTACTCCAAGTACTGGAAAACAAAAACATACCTATAAATGAAATCTTCCAGATTTCATACATGTGGAAACGTACATGCACTCTCTGCAACAATGTGACACAAGAACAAATCCCCAATGAACGCTTCGTATATATCAATACCTAATTGTGAATCCATTCCATTTCAGCAACTTGTACAAAATGCAACCCATGGTAGATTATGTTCTACCTGCAATTCAGATAATCGCTCCACGTTAGTAATACAAGCACATAGTAAATATGTAATACTAATGCTTCTACGTTACAATGCAGATGGTACCAAAAACAACTGCAAGCTGACTGGATTCACACATGGTGAAATATCACTTGGTAGGAAAACCTTCACAACAATAGGTATAATCTATCACGCAGGAGCCACAACAAATTCAGGGCACTACACTGCATATATTTAAAAAATCTGGATGGTTTGAATGTAATGATAGTACCATTACTCTAAAGCAGAGATGACCAGCAAATCTTACAAACGCTTATTTAAAGTTCTTAAAACCAAAATTTGATAACTTAACTGTACTTAAACCTTAAGTAAACTTGTAGTAAAAAAATATAAACTGTTAGAATATTCCAAAAGCTATCTAACTGCCCAAAGATTTGACAACAACTAATCAGATAAATGAATACCACATTAGAGCAAAGAATAGACAGAATACGCCAATTGGTATCTAACTGTCCCAAAATTTAACAATATCCAAACAGATAAATCAATACCACTAAAATATATAAAAAAATAGACAGTTAGAATACGCCTACTGGTATCTAACTGCTCCAACTGGCCATGCACCCAACACTCTATGCCCTGGCCACAACCACCACAGCATATCACACCCATAGAGTCAAATATATCAAATAAGGCCTATGGAAACTTTTAATGTCCGCGGACATTATGAGTGTTCTTAGAACACTTTCAACTTGCCAGCGAACAATACGGACAGCATCTTCAGGACACCCCATATGAACATTTCAGGACAACGCGAGAGTTCTAAGAACACTTTCAACTTGACAACGAACAATACGGACAGCGTCCTCAGAACACCCCCATTTTGTTTATTTGCGAACATTTCAGGACACCGCGAGTGTTCTTAGAACACATTCAACTTGCCAGTGAACAATACGGACAATGTCTTCAGGAGACCCCCTACGAACATTTCAGGACAATGCGAGAGTTCTTAGAACACTTTCAACTTGACAACGAACAATACGTACAGCGCACTCAGAACAGCCCCATTTTCTTTATTTACGAACATTTCAGGACACTGCGAGAGTTCTTAGAACACTTTCAACTTGACAATGAACAATACTGACAGCGTCCTCAGAACACCCCCATTTTGTTTATTTACTAACATTTCCGGACACCGCGAGTGTTCTTAGAACACATTCAACTTGACAACGAACAATACGGACACCGTCCTCAGAACACCCCCATTTTGTTTATTTATGAACATTTCAGGACACCACGAAAGTTCTTAGAACACTTTCAACTTGACAATGAATAATACTGACAGCGTCCTCAGAACACCCCCATTTTGTTTATTTACGAACATTTCCGGACACCGCAAGTGTTCTTAGAACACATTCAACTTGACAACGAACAATACGGACACCGTCCTCAGAACACCCCCATTTTGTTTATTTATGAACATTTCAGGACACCGCGAAAGTTCTTAGAACACTTTCAACTTGACAACAAACAATGCGGACAGCGTCCTCAGAACACCCCCATTTTGTTAATTTATGAACATTTCCAGACACCGCGAGTCTTCTTAGAACACATTCAACTTGACAACGAACAATACGGACAGCGACCTCAGAACACCCCCATTTTGTTTATTTACAAACATTTCAGGACACTGCGAGAGTTCTTAGAACACTTTCAACTTGACAATGAACAATACGGACAGCGTCCTCGGAACACTCCCATTTTGTTTATTTGCGAACATTTCAGGACACTGCGAGTGTTCTTAGAACACATTCAACTTGCCAGAGAACAATACGGACAGCGTCCACAGGACACCCCATTTTGTTTATTTACGAACATTTCAGGACAACGTGAGAGTTCTTAGATCACTTTCAACTTGCCATCGAACAATACGGACAGCGTCCTCAGAACACCCCCATTTTGTTTATTTCTGAACATTTCAGGACACTGCAAGTGTTCTTAGAACACATTCAACTTTCCAGAGAACAATATGGACAAGGTTTTCAGGACACCCCCTACGAACATTTCAGGACAACGCGAGAGTTCTTAGAACACTTTCAACTTGCCATCGAACAATACGGACAGTGTCCTCAGAACACCCCCGTTTTGTTTATTTACAAACATTTCAGGACACCGCAAGTTTCCTAGAACACATTCAACTTGCCATCGAACAATACGGACAGCGTCTTCAGGACACCCCCTACGAACATTTCAGTACAACGCGAGAGTTCTTAGAACACTTTCAACTTGACAACAAAAAATGCGGACAGCGTCCTCAGGACACCCCCATTTTGATTATTTACGAACATAATACGGACAGCGTCCTCAGAACACCCCCATTTTGTTTATTTACAAACATTTCAAGGCACCGCAAGAGTTCTTAGAACACTTTCAACTTGACAACGAACAATACGGAGAGCGTCCTCAGAACACCCCCATTTTGTTTATTTGCGAACATTTCAGGACACCGCGAGTGTTCTTAGAACACATTCAACTTGCCAGTGAACAATACGGACAATGTCTTCAGGAGACCCCCTACGAACATTTCAGGACAATGCAAGAGTTCTTAGAACACTTTCAACTTGACAACGAACAATACGTACAGCGCACTCAGAACAGCCCCATTTTCTTTATTTATGAACATTTCAGGACACTGCGAGAGTTCTTAGAACACTTTCAACTTGACAATGAACAATACTGACAGCGTCCTCAGAACACCCCCATTTTGTTTATTTACTAACATTTCCGGACACTGCGAGTGTTCTTAGAACACATTCAACTTGACAACGAACAATACGGACACCGTCCTCAGAACACCCCCATTTTGTTTATTTATGAACATTTCAGGACACCACGAAAGTTCTTAGAACACTTTCAACTTGACAACAAACAATGCGGACAGCGTCCTCAGAACACCCCCATTTTGTTAATTTATGAACATTTCCGGACACCGCGAGTCTTCTTAGAACACATTCAACTTGACAGCGAACAATACGGACAGCGTCCTCAGAACACCCCCATTTTGTTTATTTACAAACATTTCAGGACACCACGAAAGTTCTTAGAACACTTTCAACTTGACAATGAATAATACTGACAGCGTCCTCAGAACACCCCCATTTTGTTTATTTGCGAACATTTCAGGACACTGCGAGTGTTCTTAGAACACATTCAACTTGCCAGAGAACAATACGGACAGCGTCCTCAGGACACCCCATTTTGTTAATTTATGAACATTTCCGGACACCGCGAGTCTTCTTAGAACACATTCAACTTAACAGCGAACAATACGGACAGCGTCCTCAGAACACCCCCATTTTGTTTATTTACAAACATTTCAGGACACTGCGAGAGTTCTTAGAACACTTTCAACTTGACAACGAACAATACGGACAGCGTCCTCGGAACACTCCCATTTTGTTTATTTGCGAACATTTCAGGACACTGCGAGTGTTCTTAGAACACATTCAACTTGCCAGAGAACAATACGGACAGCGTCCTCAGGACACCCCATTTTGTTTATTTACGAACATTTCAGGACACTGCGAGTGTTCTTAGAACACATTCAACTTGCCAGAGAAAAATACGAACAGCGTCCTCAGGACACCCCATTTTGTTAATTTATGAACATTTCCGGACACCGCGAGTCTTCTTAGAACACATTCAACTTGACAGCGAACAATACGGACAGCGTCCTCAGAACACCCCCATTTTGTTTATTTACAAACATTTCAGGACAACGTGAGAGTTCTTAGATCACTTTCAACTTGCCATCGAACAATACGGACAGCGTCCTCAGAACACCCCCATTTTGTTTTTTTCCGAACATTTCAGGACACTGCAAGTGTTCTTAGAACACATTCAACTTGCCAGTGAACAATACGGACAATGTCTTCAGGAGACCCCCTACGAACATTTCAGGACAATGCGAGAGTTCTTAGGACACTTTCAACTTGACAACGAACAATACGGACAGCGCACTCAGAACAGCCCCATTTTCTTTATTTACGAACATTTCAGGACACTGCGAGAGTTCTTAGAACACTTTCAACTTGACAATGAACAATACTGACAGCGTCCTCAGAACACCCCCATTTTGTTTATTTACGAACATTTCCGGACACCGCGAGTGTTCTTAGAACACATTCAACTTGACAACGAACAATACCGACACCGTCCTCAGAACACCCCCATTTTGTTTATTTATGAACATTTCAGGACACCGCGAAAGTTCTTAGAACACTTTCAACTTGACAACAAACAATGCGGACAGCGTCCTCAGAACACCCCCATTTTGTTAATTTATGAACATTTCCAGACACCGCGAGTCTTCTTAGAACACATTCAACTTGACAACGAACAATACGGACAGCGACCTCAGAACACCCCCATTTTGTTTATTTACAAACATTTCAGGACACTGCGAGAGTTCTTAGAACACTTTCAACTTGACAACGAACAATACGGACAGCGTCCTCGGAACACTCCCATTTTGTTTATTTGCGAACATTTCAGGACACTGCGAGTGTTCTTAGAACACATTCAACTTGCCAGAGAACAATACGGACAGCGTCCTCAGGACACCCCATTTTGTTTATTTACGAACATTTCAGGACAACGTGAGAGTTCTTAGATCACTTTCAACTTGCCATCGAACAATACGGACAGCGTCCTCAGAACACCCCCATTTTGTTTATTTCCGAACATTTCAGGACACTGCAAGTGTTCTTAGAACACATCCAACTTTCCAGAGAACAATATGGACAAGGTTTTCAGGACACCCCCTACGAACATTTCAGGACAACGCGAGAGTTCTTAGAACACTTTCAACTTGCCATCGAACAATACGGACAGTGTCCTC
Organism: Ambystoma mexicanum; assembly: GCF_040938575.1. NCBI lineage: Eukaryota > Metazoa > Chordata > Amphibia > Caudata > Ambystomatidae > Ambystoma > Ambystoma mexicanum. The sequence goes on along the minus strand of NC_090928.1, from coordinate 827,370,446 downwards.
AGAACACCCCCGTTTTGTTTATTTACAAACATTTCAGGACACCGCAAGTTTCCTAGAACACATTCAACTTGCCATCGAACAATACGGACAGCGTCTTCAGGACACCCCCTACGAACATTTCAGTACAACGCGAGAGTTCTTAGAACACTTTCAACTTGACAACGAAAAATACGGACAGCGTCCTCAGGACACCCCCATTTTGATTATTTACGAACATAATACGGACAGCGTCCTCAGAACACCCCCATTTTGTTTATTTACAAACATTTCAAGGCACCGCAAGAGTTCTTAGAACACTTTCAACTTGACAACGAACAATACGGACAGCGTCTTCAGGACACCCCCTACGAACATTTCAGGACAACGCTACAGTTCTTAGAACACTTTCAACTTGACATCGAACAATACGGACACCGTCCTCAGATCACCCCCATTTTGTTTATTTACGAACATTTCAGGACACTGCAATAGTTCTTAGAAAACTTTCAACTTCACAACGAACAATACAGACAGCGTCCTCAGGACACCCCTATTTTGTTTATTTACGAACATTTCAGGACACTGCAAGTGTTCTTAGAACACATTCAACTTGCCATCGAACAATACGGACAGCGTCTTCAGGACACCCCCTACGAACATTTCAGGACAACGCGAGAGTTCTTAGAACACTTTCAACTTGACAACGAACAATACTGACAGCGTCCTCAGAACACCCCCATTTTGTTTATTTACGAACATTTCCGGACACCGCAAGTGTTCTTAGAACACATTCAACTTGACAACGAACAATACGAACAGCGTCCTCAGAACACCCCCATTTTGTTTATTTGCAAACATTTCAGGACACCGCAAGTTTTCTTATAACACAGAACACCCCCATTTTCTTTATTTATGAACATTTCAGGACACCGCAAAAGTTCTTAGAACACTTTCAACTTGACAACGACCAATGCGGACAGCGTCCTCAGAACACCCCCATTTTGTTTATTTACGAACATTTCCGGACACCGCGGGTCTTCTTAGAACACATTCAACTTGACAACGAACAATATGGACAGCGTCCTCAGAACACACCCATTTTGTTTATTTACAAACATTTCAGGACACTGCGAGAGTTCTTAGAACACTTTCAACTTGACAACGAACAATACGGACAGTGTTCTCAGAACACCCCCGTTTTGTTTATTTACAAACATTTCAGGACACCGCGAGTTTCCTAGAACACATTCAACTTGCCATCGAACAATACGGACAGCGTCTTCAGGACACCCCCTACGAACATTTCAGGACAACGCGAGAGTTCTTAGAACACTTTCAACTTGACAACGAAAAATACGGACAGCATCCTCAGGACACCCCCATTTTGATTATTTACGAACATAATACGGACAGCATCCTCAGAACACCCCCATTTTGTTTATTTACGAACATTTCAAGGCACCGCAAGAGTTCTTAGAACACTTTCAACTTGACAACGAACAATACGGACAGCGTCTTCACGACACCCTCTACGAACATTTCAGGACAACGCTACAGTTCTTAGAACACTTTCAACTTGACAACGAACAATACGGACAGCGTCCTCAGATCACCCCCATTTTGTTTATTTACAAACATTTCAGGACACTGCGATAGTTCTTAGAAAACTTTCAACTTCACAACGAACAATACAGACAGCGTCCTCAGGACACCCCCATTTTGTTTATTTACGAACATTTAAGGACACTGCAAGTGTTCTTAGAACACATTCAACTTGCCATCGAACAATACGGACAGCGTCTTCAGGACACCCCCTACGAACATTTCAGGACAACGCGAGAGTTCTTAGAACACTTTCAACTTGACAACGAACAATACTGACAGCGTCCTCAGAACACCCCCATTTTGTTTATTTACAAACATTTCCGGACACCGCAAGTGTTCTTAGAACACATTCAACTTGACAACAAACAATACGGACAGCGTCCTCAGAACACCCCCATTTTGTTTATTTGCAAACATTTCAGGACACCGCAAGTTTTCTTATAACACAGAACACCCCCATTTTCTTTATTTATGAACATTTCAGGACACCGCGAAAGTTCTTAGAACACTTACAACTTGACAACGACCAATGCGGACAGCGTCCTCAGAACACCCCCATTTTGTTTATTTACGAACATTTCCGGACACCGCAGGTCTTCTTAGAACACATTCAACTTGACAACGAACAATATGGACAGCGTCCTCAGAACACCCCCATTTTGTTTATTTACAAACATTTCAGGACGCTGCTAGAGTTCTTAGAACACTTTCAACTTGACAACGAACAATACGGACAGCGTCCTAAGAACACTCCCATTTTGTTATTTGCGAACATTTCAGGACACCGCGAGTGTTCTTAGAACACATTCAACTTGCCAGAGAACAATACGGACAGCGTCCTCAGGACGCCCACATTTTCTTTATTTACGAACATTTCAGGACAACGTGAGAGTTCTTTGAACACTTTCAACTTGCCATCGAACAATAAGGACAGCGTCCTCAGAACACCCCCATTTTGTTTATTTCCGAACATTTCAGGACACCGCAAGTGTTCTTAGAACACATTCAGCTTGTCAGAGAACAATATGGACAACGTCTTCAGGACACCCCCTATGAACATTTCAGGACAACGTGAGAGTTCTTAGAACACTTTCAACTTGCCATCGAACAATACGGACAGTGTCCTCAGAACCCCCCTGTTTTTTTTATTTCCGAACATTTCAGGACACCGCAAGTTTCTTAGAACACATTCAACTTGCCATCGAACAATACGGACAGCATCTTCAGGACACCCCCTATGAACATTTCAGGACAACGCGAGAGTTCGTAGAACACTTTCAACTTGACAACGAAAAATACGGACAGCGTCCTCAGGACACCCCCATTTTGATTATTTACGATCATAATATGGACAGCGTCCTCAGAACACCCCCATTTTGTTTATTTACGAACATTTCAAGGCACCGCAAGAATTCTTAGAACACTTTCAACTTGACACTGAACAATACGGACAGCGTCTTCAGGACACCACCTACGAACATTTCAGGACAACGCTACAGTTCTTAGAACACTTTCAACTTGACAACGAACAATACGGACAGCGTCCTCGGAACACCCCCATTTTGTTTATGTACAAACATTTCAGGACACTTGGATAGTTCTTAGAAAACTTTCAACTTCACAACGAACAATACAGACAGCGTCCTCAGGACACCCCCTTGTTGTTTATTTACGAACATTTCAGGACACTGCAAGTGTTCATAGAACACATTCAACTTGCCAGAGAACTATACGGACAACATCTTCAGGACACCCCCTACGAACATTTCAGGACAACGCAAGAGTTCTTAGAACACTTTCAACTTGTCATCGAACTATACGGACAGCGTCCTCAGAACACCCCCATTTTGTTTATTTACGAACATTTCAGGACACCGCGAGTTTCTTAGAATGCATTCAACTTGCCATCGAACAATACGGACAGCGTCTTCAGGACACCCCCTACGAACATTTCAGGACAACGCGAGAGTTCTTAGAACACTTTCAACTTGACAACGAACAATACGAACAGCGTTCTCAGGACACCCCCATTTTGATTATTTACAAACATTTCAGGACACCGCGAGTTTCCTAGAACACATTCAACTTGCCATCGAACAATACGGACAGCGGTTTGGGCTGTAGGCACGAGCAAAGTTTTTTTCCCATTCAGTCTATGGGAAAAAATGAAATTTTGGGACCCCGACTATAACTTTTTCCCCCCTGGACGAATCCTCACCAAACTTTGCAAAAAAAATCAGAGTGGGCCATATTGCAAAGTTTGGTGAGGATTCGTCCAAGGGGAGCAAAGTTATAAGCCGCCCAAAAAGTGGTGCTCTTCCTATGGAAACACCAACTTAACCATAACTACATGGCCACTACCATGACCATGTAATATGTGTTATAATCTACAAGATTAATATTGTTTTCCTAATAAGCCTCAAGCTGTAAGGTGCACACGCGAGCCACAAGCGGTGAGCCATTCTGTTCTATTATACTTACAGAAGATGAACAATGAATTAAGCATGTGTTTTAAACTTTGATTTTTTTTTGTGCAATGATAAGTGCATAGAGCCAAACAAGTGAAATACTATGCATTAATTTAGTATGCCTTAAGCGCAATTCAGCAAGCCACGCTTAAAAAGTCTGAATGTATAATCGTGTTTTAAAGAGCCAAGTTATATAGGGGGTAATTCATAAAATTTCGCGCACAAGTGGCGCACGCGACTGGCGCACAGTGTGCGCATGCGAATGTCTGCCGGCCGCGTGCACTAAAATCGATTTCCGCACACAGCGTATCCATGTATTTTAGCCTTCAAAAATAGCCGTGGCGCAGAGTGGCGCAGCGACCCTGCAGCAGCGCCAGTTACGCCCCCAAGAACGCCCTCGCGCAAGGAAAAGCCATCAAAATCCCCAATCCAGCGCAAAGGGCTGCGCTAACCCTGGACCAGTTTACAGGGCTGCCAAACAGCAAACGGCAAGCGGGGAACATGTATTACTGGGGTTTGTGTGAAGTTTCACATGTGAAAGGGCCTGTGCGACTGGGGTACGTGTATAACTGGGGTTGGCGGGAAGTTTCACACGCGATTTCAGCAGGGTACCTGTATTTCGGGCGTGCGTGGGAAGTTTCACACATGAAAGGGCCTGTGCGAGTTGGGTACGTGTATAACTGGGGTTCGCGGGAATTTTCACACGCGATAGGCCCTGTGCGAGCGGGGTACGTGTATTACTGGGGTTCGCGGGAAGTTTCACACGCGATAGGCCCTGTGCGAGCAGGGTACATGTATTACTGGGGTTCGCGGGAAGTTTCAAACGCGATAGGCCCTGTGCGAGCGGGGTACGTGTATAAATGGGGTTCGCGGGAAGTCTCACATGCAATTTCAGCAGGGAACGTGTATTTCGGGGGTGCGTGGGAAGTTTCACACGCGAAAGGTCCTGTGCGAGTGGGGTACGTGTATAACTGGGGTTCGCGGGAAGTCTCACATGCAATTTCAGCAGGGTACGTGTATTTCGGGGGTGCGCGGGTAGTCCTACACGTGAATTGGCAGTGTGGGTCCTCCCAGGTGTTCCCTCTATACCATCCAGGGCCCCTGCAGGCAGCCAACACCACAGGGGACTACCCTGCACCCCTGGTCATGTCCCACATTCAGCCCATCCACCATGGGCATGCCCCCAGCCAAGCCACATGTCAGCTTGCACTACTGATCATCAACGCATGTCCCCCTGCACCCCAACCCCCCAGCAGTGCAGGGCACCTGCCAGAAGTCCCCCACTCATGTCCCACTCATGTCCCCCTGCACCCCCACCCCCCAGCAGTGCTGGGCACCTGCCAGCCGGCCCCCACTCATGTCCCACTCATGTCCCCCTTCGCCCCCACCCCCCAGCAGTGCAGGGCACCTGCCAGCAGGTCCCCACTCATGTCCCCCTGCAACCCCACCCCCCAGTAGTGCAGGGCACCTGCCAGCAGGCCCCCACTCATATCCCCCTTAACCCCACCCCCCAGCAGTGCAGGGCACCTGCCAGCAGGCCCCCACTCATGTCCCCCTGCCCCCAGGTCATGACGATCCTCAATCATGGCCCTAATGGCCAGCCTCTCCAGCCCAAAGACCCAACCAAGTATTGCATCCACCCACATAGAAAAGGCAATTACATGATACAACCCCAATGGCAAGTATGTAAATGAACACGTCTGTCGCACACACACAATGGGTGCAAGTGAATGTGAAAACCCATATCATGACATGCATGAAACCAATGAGATAATACCACACATCGAAGTATGAAGAAAAAAATGTATTAAACACAACATGAATGTAATCAAAATCCAACACATAACAATGGGAATAATAAAAGAAAAGCTGCATGTCCGTAAAAGAATAAAAAACAAGAAATCATAATCCAAAGAAATCCAGAATACATGGTGTCCAAAGTCACAGTCCAACAAAGTAAATCCAAGGGAAAAAAGAAAGTGAAAACCATTGCTCCATGGTGAAAAAAAAAAGAGAATAATCCAATGGTGAACTATGTACAGATGAACAATCCAGGGTCCATGAGCCCAACTGATAAAATGAAACCTATCAAAAATACTACCTAATAAAAAACTATATACAAAAACGTGGTGCATTGTCCAAGCGCAACAAAAATAAAGAAAAAACTAAAGGAAACCTAACACTAACTATATACAATGGCGGCGGGCAAGTCCGGCGGCTCACTCTGTGGTGTCCTGGGTCAGGGCATCATCGAACTCCATGTCTATTTGCCGGAGGCGGGCCTCTGTCCTGGCCCCGAGGTCTCGCAGGGAGGCACTCATGGCCTGTTCCAACTCCCTGCGAGTTGCCTCGAGGCACTCTGCCCACCTCAAAGCCCGACGCATGGAGAACTCCGCCCTGACCATCGTGAGCCGCGCCTCTTCTGCCCGCCGCCGCTCCGCACCTATCTGCTAGCCCAACCGGTGCCACACGGAAGACACTCCCATTCCTGGGTCCTCCTGCCCTCTGGCCAATGCCTGCCCCTCCGATGTTGATGGCCCCGAGCCATCATTGCTCCCACCTAGAGCCTGCTCTTACTGCTGCTGTCCATGTGCCGTGTCTGATGGTGTCTGCACATCCTCCATCAGCTGGTCTCCAGTTGTGGTGTCCACCCCTGCTGGGCGCGCCGACTCCCGACTGTGGCAGGGATGTGAGCTCCACCAAGCTGGCTGTGTTGGTCGGGCCAGGTCCACAAGGGGGCCCTGGTGGAATCTGGGCCGGAAGACGGTGTGGAGAATGACTGGCGCATAGTCTCCACAGAGGAGGAGAGGTCCACCAGAGTGTGTGACACATGTAGGAACCCACCAACCAGGGCCCCTCTCAGCAGTGCCACGTCATGATGTTGCTCTCCGTGATGGCGTGCATTCTCCACCCAGGAAGAACGCACATCATCACAAATGTCAAGCGTGCGCAACACCACACCAACCAGGACGGAGCCCATACATTTGTGGGACCCCTCGTCTGCAGGTAGTGGAGAGGCAGATGACATGGCACTCTCCCCTACCTGCGGACGGGACTGGGACGGGGCCTCCCTGCTGGTGCATGGTGATGCAGTCACAGGATCAGGGACAGCGACATGCACAGGCCCCTCCACAGTGACCTGTGCTGCCTCCTGACCCTGGCCCTGGACTGCACCACTTGCGCCAGTGGTACTACCCCCACCAGGCTCCATGTGCGCTCAGTAGCGGGCTCCTCCTCCTCTGTGGAGACCACCAACCTGGATGTCTCCACACCGTCTTCTGCCATTGGAAGCCCCTGTGGGGGCTCACCCGGCCCTTCCGGCACAGCCCTTGTGGCAGACGCAGCACCAGCTCCCTTGCTCCCGGATGTTGGTAATTCCTGGGAGGGTGGCTAGGCCTTGCGTCGCCACCCAGTGGAGGCATCCCCGCCGCTTGGCTCCACAGCACCGTCTCCGCCCTCTTCTTCACTTGACACTGCGTAGAGGGAGACATAGAACACAAGCGTCAGGGTACAGTACAAAATACCCTAGACAGGAAGCAATAACACATGAGTGGCACTGTCAAATGTCACTTCCATCCTGTCATTCCACAACACTTGGGTGAATGCACATAACACACATGCAGAAACAGTCCTGTCGCCTGCAATCAACATCAACATCCATGTAGAAGGGCCCCTGTAAACCAAGATGTTGCCTTCAAAGTCACATGCATCCATGGCGTTTCAAAGTCACACACACACTTCTCAGGCACACACACACACATGTGCACCATACATGTACATGACATCAGCACCCATTCCTCACCCCCCCTTCATGTCCAGGAACAGAGACAGTCATGCTTTCATGTGTGCATTCCGCATATAGCTCCCCATGTTGCATTAAAACACATGCACCAACCATGTGGTTCACACATAACTGGTCTCACATGCATGACCATGATGTCCCTGCACACACACATCCATACATGGCCTATGTCACACATACAGGCAAGCATCAGACTACCAGCACACTGCAACATGCCTTGTCTCACACAGCAATGCTTGGCCACTTACCGCTCAACTCCAGACGGGTCTGCCTCCGAAGGATCTGAGCGTGGAGCGCTGGGGCTATGCATTCCAGGACCCTCATCTGGATGTTACTAATGCATGCCTGGCCCCCCTCCGTGGGGGGTCCTGGACTTGAAGTCCTCCCAGCGCTTCTTGACGTGCTTGATGTCGCGGGTTGCCACCCCCTCTGCGTTGATGGCAACCACTACGTCATCCCAGATCCTCTCCCGTCCTTCCTTGTTGGCACGTGATGATCTGAAGAGGGCATCATAATGACACCAACTTTGGTGGCAGTGAAGCTGGTGGCCCTCTGCCTCTCTGGCTGGGGGTTGCCAGTGGTACCAGATGGAGATGTGCCCGACATGGCAACCCCAGATGCAGGAGTGGGTGGGCAACTGGGTCCTGGAGCTGGGCTGTGGAGCGATGGTATCCCAGTCTGGAGTCTTCTGTTCCAGCAGGGTTGGACACAGCAACTGGACCCCTGCAGATGGCTGATGTGCAGGCACCAAATAGCAGGGCACGTGGGCAGCAGACAGTCAGGCAGCAGCAGATGGCAGGTGGGAGCGTGCTCGGGGCTCTGGGGGGCAGGAAAATGGCCTTCAGGGCAGGAGCGTGGTCTTCCGTGTGTGTATGCGTGGTCAGCTTTATACAGAGTGATTTTGCATGTGAAAAAATTGCACGTCAGCATGTAATTCGAGGAAAAGCCCTTAGCACGTAAGCGTGTCAGCACACGTACGCAATTTCATTGGACCAAAGGCCCTTAGCGCGCAAGCGCGTCTGTGACGTATCGCGTACGGACGTTGTCCTTTTGCGTGTAAAACTTCACGCGAACCCCAGGAATACACGTACCCCACTCGCACAGGGCCCTTTCACATGTAAAACTTCATGCGAACCCCAGTAATACACCTACCCCACTAGCACAGGGCCCTTTCGCGTGTAAAACTTCATGCGTACCCCAGGAATACACGTACCACACTCGCACAGGGCCCTTTTGCATGTAAAACTTCACGTGAACCCCAGGAATACACCTACCCCACTCACACAGGGCTCTTTCGCGTGGAAAACTTGACGCGAACCCCAGGAATGCACATACCCCACTCGCACAGGGACATTTCGCATGTAAAACATCATGCGAACCCCAGGAATACACGTACCACACTCGCACAGGGCCTTTTCGCGTGTAAAACTTCACGTGAACCCCAGGAATATTGGCCCTGTGTGAGTGGGGTACGTGTATCCCTGGGGTGCGCTGGAAGTTTCACACACTATTTGAGCAGGGTACGTGTATTTCGGGGGTGCGTGGGAAGTTTCACATGCGATTTGAGCAGGGTACGTGTATTTCGGGGGTGCGCGGGGAGTTTCACACATGATTTTTCTGTCAGAGTGGTTTACTGAATTTCGGGGGTGCGCGGGGAGTCCTACATGTGAATTGGCAGTGTGGGTCCTCCTAGGTGTTCCCTCTACACCCCCATGGCCCCTGGAGGCAGCCCACAGGAGACTACCCTGCACTCCTGGTCATGGCGCGCAGGCAGCCCATCTACCAGGGGCATGCCCCCCAGCCAAGCCACATGTCAGCTTGCACTACTGATCACTCACTCATGTCCCTTTGCACCCCCACCCCCAAGCAGTCAGGGGCACCTGCCAGCAGGCCCCCAGTAATGTCCCACTCATGTCCCCCTGCACCCCCACCCCCCAGCAGTCATGGGCACCTCCCAGCAGGCCCCCGCTCAAGTCCCACTCATGTCCCCCTGCAACCCCCAGCAGTCAGGGGCACCTGCCAGAGGCCCCCACTCATGTCCCTTTGCACCCCCACCCCCCAGCAGTCAGGGGCACCTGCCAGCAGGCCCCCACTTATGTCCCACTCATGTCCCCCTGCACCCCAACCCCTAGCAGTCAGGGGCACCTGCCAGCAGGCCCCCACTCATGTCCCTTTGCACCCCCACCCCCAGCAGTCAGGGGCACCTCAGGCCCCCACTCATTTCCCACTCATGTCCCCCTGCACCCCCAACCCCCATCAGTCAGGGGCACCTGCCAGCAGGCCCCCACTCATGTCCCTTCACACCCCCACCCCCCAGCAGTCAGGGGCACCTGCCAGCAGGCCCCCACTCATGTCCCACTCATGTCCCCCCAACACGAAATAAAGATGCACAGTCATGGCCCACTTCTACACCAAAAAATACCACATCATGCCACCCCATTCTTGAGACGCATTGATTTCCCAATCCACCCCACACTGACATGCCGAAATCAAGACACAAACTAAAAATCAACTATGTACATCAACACATGTCCATCACACACATACACTGGTTGGCATTGCCTGTGTAAACCCACAATTTCACATGCATCAACCCAATGAGCAAATCCCACACATGGAACTAAAATATGAAAATGTATTATGTACGTAAATAAATAAATGAAATGAAAGCATACCAAAATATCAAACATGATATGAAAAGCATGTGAAAAAGATGAAAGAATGCAAAAAAATTTGAAAGAAAAACAGTCCAAACTCTCCCTCCACCAACGCAAATCTAAAAAAAGGCTAAAAAAAAAGATATCCATTGTTTCATGTTCATAATGATAAATAAAAATGCTAAATCAATCCATAGTCCAACTATTTACAATACATTGTCCTGAAAAAAAAAACATTACTCCATGTCCATAATGAAGAAAAGAAATCCAAATGAATCCATGATGTAACTATATACAACCCATTGTCCAAAATAAAAATCGATTAATCTATGTGCAAAAATCCCAAAAATAAATCAATCCATTGTCCAACGATGTAAAGGGTCCATGAGCCCAACTAAACAAATGAAACCTACCTAAGAAACTACCTAAAAATATAACTATATACAAATGTGTGTGGCATTGTCCATTGACCACAAATAAAAGGAAAACGAAAAGGAAACCTAACTCTAACAACTATTTGCAATGGCAGCGGGCTAGTCCGATGGCTCACTCTTGGATGTCCCGGGCCAGGGCATCATCGAACTCCTGCTCAATGTCCTGGAGGCGGTCCTCTTCCATGGCTCCAAGGGTTCGCAGGGATGACGACATGTTCTCCTCCAACTCCCTGCGAATTGCCACGAGGCTCTCGGCCCGCCTCAGGGCCCTCCGCTTGGAGTTCTCTGCCATGACCATCGAGAGCCGTGCCTCTTCTGCCCGCTGCCACTCCGCATCTAAAGCATGGCCTAACTGCTGCCACACGGAAGACACTTCCAGTCCTGGGTCCTCCTGCCCTCTGGATGATGCCTGCCCCTCCGATGACGAAGGCCCCGAGCCATCATGGCTCCCACCTTGTTGCTGCTGCTGCTGTGCCTCTGCCTGTGCCCTGGCTCTTGCTGCCTGCACATCCTCCTCCTGCTGTGGTGCAGTTGTTGATGTGGCCACCCCTGCTGGACGTCCAACTCCCAACTGTGGCAGGGATGTGTACTCCACCAGCCTGGCCGCAGGGTCAGAGGCAGCTCCACAGGGTACCCAGGTGATACATGGGAGGGAGGATGGCATGGAGTTTGACTGGCGCATAGGGGGTTCAGTTGAGGAGGGGGTCCGAACAAGATCCAGCAAACGGAGGAATCCGGCCCTGGTGAGCTCTCCCAGTAGGTCAACACGGTCAATGAGCCATTCGAGATGACGTGCAGTGTCCTCATGAAAAGACTGCAGGTCACCTCGCATGGCCCATTGACGCAACGCCACCCCACCCAGGACAGGCTCAATCAGGTCCCGGATAGCCACGTCCGCAGGGAGAGGAAGGCCAGTTGTTGTAAGCGGATCGCCTCCCTGAAAACGGGTCTGGACGTAGGCATCCCTGCTGGTGCGGGATGATGCAGTCACAGGATCGGTCCCTTGCACAGTCTCCCCCTCCACCAAACCCCCCACCAACCTGGATGACTCTGTGCCATCTTCATCCGTCGGACCCTGTGGGGTCTCAGCTGCCCCTTCTGCTGCCGAGGAGTCTAACTCCGACCTCCGCCTCTTGGACCTTCCCTCGGCAGCTGCGGCCCTTGATGGGGCACCAGACTCCTCACTCCCCAACAAGATGACAACCTGGGAGGGGAGCCGGGCCTTGCATCTCCGGCTGGCGGGAAGATCCCTGCCACTGTGCTCCACAGCACCCTCTCCACCGTCTTCTTCAGTTGACGCTGCAGACAGGGAGAGATAAAACACAGGCATCAGGGCACTGTATAATGGACTGATACACACATGACAGTTGCACATGAGTGGCATTGTTTAACTACAGACACGGCATCACACTCCACTACACACATGTCATTTTAACTCACACACATGATCATTTCAACAGCAATATTGCACCAGGCAGCACCATCCATACACATACAACAGCATGAACAGCCAAAGGTGAGCCTGACATCACATGAAACACAAGGAGTGCACTAGACATGCACACACGCCACCACCGTTACATGCATGTCTACATCTCCTCCAACTGATGCAGTGATGAGATCGCCATACATGTCACATCTGCCATTCATCCTTCTACATATCAGTGTCATGTGCATCCATGTTGCATCACAGTTGCCCACTTGTCAGATACACATACATGCACATGTACACAGTGCAGATACATGCATTATGAACCACCATCCATGCCACAATCATGCCAATGTACATACACAGAAATTCAAACATGTGTATTCCCACACCTGCATTTGCCCAGCATGCTTACCAACACATACACCATCAATGTGTCTCACAACTGAGAGGAATCACATGTGGCAGCCTCACACCCATGTTCATACACATCCCTACATGGCCCTACATAAACACATGTGCAACCTGCACACTACTGGCACACCATGGCATGCACAGTGTACTATCAACATGCATGTACACTTACCGCTCGACTCCAGACGGGTCTGCCTCTCAAGGATTTGGACGTAGAGCGCTGGGCATATGCGTTCCAGGACTCTCATTTGATGGTTCGACAGCTGGCCCCGGCGCCCCTTGCCATCCGCTGGCTTAGCGAGGCGCCAGGCCTTGTTGAGGGTCCTGGACCTGAAGTCCTCCAGCGCTTCTTGACATGATGTAAGTCGCAGACTACCACCCCATCCGCGTTGATGGCATTCACGATGTCCATCCAGATCCTGGTCCGTCCTTCATTGTCGGCGCGCAAACATCCAAAGAGGGCATCATACTGCCCCTGGACTTGCTCCACCAGGACACCAACTTAGGTGGCAGTGAAGCTGGTGGCCCTCTGCTTCTCTGGCTGGGGGTTGCCAGTGCTGCCAGATGGTGTTGTGCTGGACATGGCAACCCCAAAGGCAGGAGTGGGTGGGCAAATGGGTCCTGGGGCTGGGCTGTGGAGCGATGGAATCCCAGTCGGGAGTCTTTGGTTCCAGCAGGGGTGGTCACAGCAACTACACCCCTGGCTGACGTGCAGGCAGCAAATGGGCACGTGGGCAGCAGGCAGTCAGGCAGCAGCATATGGCAGGTGGGAGCGTGCTCGGGGCTCTGGGGGGCAGTAATTCAGCCTTGTTGGCAGGAGCGTGGTCTTCCGTGTGTTTTCGCGTGGCCAGCTTGATACGGAGTGTTTTGGCACGTGAAAAAATTGAACGTCAGCGTGTAATTCGAGGAAAGGGCCTTAGCGCATAAGCACATCAGCACACGCACGTGATTTCATTTGAACCAAAGGCCCTTAGCGCGTAAGCGCGTAAGTTACATTACGTGAGCAGGCATTTCCCTCATAGCACGTGATGACAGAGCACATGTGGAAAAACGGCACATCCAAGTGTCATCGCCTTAGCGCGTAAGCGGGTAAATTACATTACACATGCAGCGTTTCCCTCATAGCACGTGATGACAGAGCACACGTGGAAAAACTGCACGTCCCAGTGTCATCGCGTGTAATTGGAGGAAAGGGCCTGCATACACGCGTATCTGACGTGTACGTGTGGGCCGGTTTAAAAGCTACGTGCAGGACGCCATTTCCTTGTACGTGCTTTTCGTGGAGAGCGAGTGGGTGAAATCTGTACTTCTTGTCGGTTCACACGCGATTACTTCACAGCGTTTCTAGTTCGTACTCCCTGTTACCTCTGACAGCTCTTTTCTGATTTTTTGTTGGGCCTGTTTCCTCAAACAGAGTTCACTTCTCCTTTTGTCCTGTCTCCTCAGACAGCGTACAATTCTACTTTTGGCGGGGGTGTTGCCAACGCGCACACGTGCGTATTTTTCACGTTCTTTTTCCAGGCAGACGGTGAGTTCCACACGTACTTAGCAACTGTGCTTGCCCCGTGTGTCGCATTCCCCTTCAGAGGTCATTGTAGGCTGCGTGTATTACGTGTGCGCTTATTTTTGTGTTTCTGGGTGCCACAGTGTAGTGCGGGTTCTACGAGTGGTTGTATGCACGTTTATTTTTGATTTTGGGCTGCCTGTGCATTGCGTGACCCGTCATCTTCCCCCAAGGGTCACGACAGCCTTGTTAGAGCACTAGGGTATGAATTCCATCTAGTATCCTCCCCCTTTGACCCCTAATTGCCCAGAACAGTAGTTTACTGCAACTCCCATACGCACAACAACATCAGTGCCATGGTTGGGAGGGGACCAAGCGGTAAGGGAGGAAAGGTGGCCGACCTTCAAAAGGTGGGCGTGGTGGGCGCGGTAGGGGACGTGGCCTGAATTTGCAGGGTGCCCCTAAACCCCCATGTGTGGAGGAACAATCAGGGACACCCAACGTGGCTGACACCATCCCAGCTCAGCCCCTGTTGGACCAGCCCATTGTGGCACCTGATCTGGTACAAGATGACTCCCAGGCTGACTTCCAGGTCAGCAACTCTAGCGCGGTGCAAGTTGTTGTCACCAAGCCACATGGACCTGGGGTAGCTATGTCATCTGCTGCCCCAAGTATGTAGGGTGGGGAGGCTGCAGGGGCAGCTGCAGCTCCATCCGCCCCAGCTCTGACTCTCCCAGCCAGGACAGTGTCAGTCCAGGTCCATCAAACTGACGTTCCCCCTGCCAACATTACCCTGCAACCAATGCCTGCATCAAGACCTATGTGTACAATGCAGAGGGTTTTGAACTTAATCACTGCAGCCACTGTGAGCCAGTGCAGAGATTTCAGTCCTGGAGAGATACGATCCCTGGGCTTGAGGCCAAGGACAAGTCTCGCAGTCCAGTTCTGGATAAGTTGCAGAGGGCGGAGAGTAGAGGCAGGCAGATTTAGATAGAGGCTGTTACAGTAGTCCAGCTTGGAGAGGACCAAGGCTCTGGAGACAGTGAGCTTCTGGGGGAAGGAGAGGAAAGGAATAATACCTCTAAGGAGGTGCAGCTGGTAGTGTGACCTCTTGGAGACATCGGAGATGTGAGGGGAGAAGGAGAGTGCAGAGTCGAAGATGACCCAGAGGTTTTTAGCCTTGCAGGTGGGAGTGGGAGGAGGGCCAAGAGAGGCCGGCCAGAGAGCTGCAGGGAAGCAGGGAGTGGGTGTGCTGATGAGTAGAATCTCAGTCTTACTGGCATTAAGGCAGAGGTCGTTGGTGGCACACCATTCCTGAATGGCAGACAGACAGTCAGAGATGAGAGACGGAGATGAGGAGGCTGAGGGTAGCCTGAAAATGAGCTGGGTATCATCAGCATAGCACTGAAAGTTGGGACAGAGAGTGGCGATGCAGTGGGCAAGGAGTGCCAGGTATTGGTTGAACAGCCAGGGAGAGAGGTTTGATCCCTGGGGGACACCACAGGTAGAGAAAAAGATGTCGGAAAGGAAGGACCCAAGTTGGACCTGGGAGGGTCGGTCAGAGAGGAAAGAGTCAGCCACGCCAGGGCATGACCAGTGATACCCAGGTTATCACAGAGACAGATGAGCAGGATGGCATGGTTTACTGTGTCAAAGGCAGAAGAGAGATCAAGCAAGATGAGAACGCAAGGGGTGTTAGAGTCGAGGATGGTGAGCAGGTTTGCTGAAGAATAGGACATTCTAGTACCCTTCTAGATGGTTCTATGTGATATTTCCATATTTGAAAGACCGAATACAAAAAATACTGTTTTTTTCCGGCCCTTTTTGTGTTGGCTTTAAAATGCCGAAATATCACTTACTGCCCCTGCAACTTGATCCCTTCCCCATCCTCACCCTTTCCCGGTGGTTGTCTTGTTAATCAGGGATTTAACCCCACAAATACCCCATTTCACTACCCACCACCCCCTTCCCAGAATAACACACACTCTCCACACATACGTACACAGATACACACTCACCTGACACTCTTGCAACGGCTCCTCTGGGTCTCGCCATGCATGTCAGCCCCTGGGCACACTTGTGTGCGGCAGGGGCATGACAGTTCGGTTTAGAAATACCGCTCTTTGAGGTCACAGAGCGGTCTAAATTGATCTTTTTTTTCCAGTAAAGTGAAAAGAATTTTTTCACTTAACACCGTCTAGACAACAGCACCCCCTTTTTCTTTCCATGCTCAGCTGCTGAGGGATTTTTAATATCACCATGTGTTCTGTGTGTATCGTCTCTAGCATCTCCCTGCATCTTATTTAACTGATAAAGAATTACAGAAGAGGGATCCATAGTTACAGAAAAAGGCACTCAATCAGTTGTATCTCTGATGAATTGATGCTATCAACTTAAAACACATATACATGTGATTTTCTTCAACAGGGCTCTATAATAAACCTCAGTAAGGCTCTTGTTTACATTTGAATGAAGCTGTGGTGCTGAAGTGTGGGCAAAACAAATTACTTTATTATGTGCCATTTAATTTTACTCCCTATGTCAGGGGTAGAAGCAGGGCTCTAATCAGATTTTTCTCCCTACCTGGAGTCAAATTATATTTCAGGGAGTAAAAAAGCTATTAGCTTTGCCAATAGGCATACTTTCTGTGTATTAAAAGATGTTCTTTCCCCTTAAAATTCCTCTTCAGATCGGGCTTTAATATTATTGGAGTTCCTTCTGGTCACTCATTTAGTAAAATATCAGTGGAGCTTTGTGGGTTGAAACAATGATAAGCTTGATAAGCTTGTTCCAGTTACAGGGAGGAAGGTGAGTAAGGAGGGTAACTAGCTTCTACTCCCTTGGGTGCATATGTCTCTGAGTTATAAGGTTGGTGTTATCGATACCCACAAAACCACATAATGTGGATAGTAAGCAGAGGCACAAGAATTTTTGATTATCATATTCTGAGGTGCAGTTATTTTGATGCAATTATCATCCTTACACATTATTAGAAGCCTGTTCTCCTGGGCCTTGATTTACTTCATTAAAGTGGCACTTGAACTCTGACCAGCATATTTGACACATTGCTTTTAATTGCCATTAATCCATCGACAAATGTTGTATTCTTTCGGAATTTCTTGACAGACACCTCAGATATGACACGACATATTTGTGTTTTTGAATACAAGTGACATGAGTGTTTTTCCAGTGGCATAAAACATACATTTTTCTCTGCATAGAAGTATGTTTGCAAGGTACTTTGGCAGATGTTTGGACTGGATGAGTTTTCTGTATAATCACATGACATTTTATTTAAGCCTATGTGTTTGGAAAAAGTGTCTTAAGATTTGTAAAGAATTGCAGTGGCTGGGAATAAGACACTCCTTTCCAAACTCTCTTCTGCGATGGTAGTTCACTAAATATGCATGCTCACAAAGTGGCTTACCTCATTAGTCAGTTGCACATAGAAAATAATGTGCGCACATCAGCCAACCAGTTCCGCACATAGAAGAAAATAATTAGAGGGAACATTGGTGTAGCTGCATTGTATTGTTGGTAAGTAATTGGTCATGTGTGTTGTTAGTTCTACATTACAGGGAGCATATTGTGTGTGGCCAGTTTCCATTAGGGACACTGTACTTTGTGACACTTGTGTCAGGTTTTGGGGATTGCTTTGTTTGCTCTCAGATAGCATGACATGCCATGGTGTGTTGGGTGGCGGTGCTGGGGAGGGGTTGGGTGACATGGCACTGTTGTCATGTTGTATTTTGCAAGGGGGCAATGAATTTAGCAGCATAGAAGTGTGTCTTTTGATGACACAGCATTGGTGGTGTTTGTGTAGGTAGGGATGCACACAATGTAACACTTCCAGGTGACCAATCTCAGGCTGGTATGGTTGTGACAGTTGACTGTCCCTTATGTCATCATCATTGATTGCTAGATGGTATGTGCAAGGGCTGTGTGCACTCCATTGATTTTAGGTGAAGTAATCAGCCACCAGCTGCGTACGGGCTGCCTCACCCCATGCCCTTTCCCCTCCCATGTGCAGCGGCCGTGCATATGGTTGGGGATGTGGGGGCACCACCATGTCCACGGGCAGGCCCCGGCGTGTTGCAACGTTGTGCAGGACACATGCTTCCACTATGATCCTGCACACTACTGGGGGAGCGTATAACAGCTGCCCGCCAGAACGGTCAAGGGAGCAAAAGCATAACTTGAGCACTCCGAATGTGCGCTCCACTATGCCCCGGGTTGCAATGAGGGCTGTGTTGTATTTTACCTCGGGTTGCGTGGTGGGGTTCCGAATTGGCATCATCATGTGGGTGCTCAGAGGGTAGGCACTGTCCCCTGGAGAGGTGGTGATGGGTATCATTAGTGGGGTTGTGACATTACTCAGTATCTGACATGCATGCATGTGCTGTGGCATTTATACTGACCGAGCAGCCATGTATCGCCATGCCGCGCAGCTTCTGGTCCCGGTTTAGGGTTGACATTCTGTAAATAAAACTGTCGTGGATGGACCCTGGATAGTTGGCATATACTGAGGTGATGATTCCCTTGGCATCACATACTACCTGGACGTTGATGGAATGCCAGTGCTTGCGGTTTCTATAGATGTGCTCTGATGCCCTGGGGGGACGTAGAGCCACATGGGTGCAATCAATGGCACCTAGGACTTTGAAATCCTGGACGGCAGCCTGCCTTTCTGCAGGTGTTCTGGGTAGTTATATGTGCCTGCGGACAGATGGGTGTGCAGTCATGATTGCCAAGACCTGGTGTAGGCAGCGTGACTGCGTGGCATGTGACACCCCCCCCCACTATAGCACTTGTCCGTTGAAATGATCCAGTGGCCAAGAAGTGCAGAACATTCTCCAGGGGGCTGAGTGCTTGGGAGCACAGGGTGGGTGATGTGAGGTCATCATCCCACTCACTCACCAGGTCAAGTATTATGTGAGGTGGAAACCTTTTATCTCCCATACACCTGGTCATCAGGCATCCCAAAAAGGCTGGTTCTGGGTGTGAAAATTGTCCAACTATGTAAAGGGTCCATGAGCCCAACTAAACAAATGAAACCTACCTAAGAGGACTATCCTCCTCCTCCTCCTTCGGTATCCCACGACCACTGCATCCTGGTGTCTGAGCTTGTTTGTTGTTTGCGCACACTTTTATGCTGCACGGGTCCACGTACGCCTGCTTCCTGCTGGCATACGTGTTTCCTGATTAGCGCGTCTTTTTTGGCGCACGCGTTAGCCCCGTTCGAATCCATGAATACATGTTTTGAACGTGCGTGTGGGCATTCCGCGCATTTGCCTCCTGTACTTCCCCCGTGACGGCCACATTTTCATGTGTTGTTCCCCATTCCGCGTGTCACACCCTCTGTTCCTCCTACTTTTGTTGTGTGTGCCACGGTCTGTGCGATTTTACTGTGTGCGTAGCGCACGCTGTTTGGAGATGTGTGCGCCAGCGTGCGCCATGCAGAATTTTGGCGCACATCTTGGGATTTACACGCGCACGGACTTCCATGAATCGCTGTGCGTGGGTTTCGCTGCGATTTTCACACTGGCACTGCGATTTGCATGCTTTCGCACGCTTTTGCATGCTTGCGCTGAACATTTCAGTGCACATTAATTCCATGAATCGGCCTCGTAATGTATTAGGAAGATTAGTTCACAAGAAAGCCTCGACTCTCCCATGCGATCAGGGTGTCAAATGAGATCAGCAAACAAGCTAAAGGTATTTGAACACTTGATCGCTGAACCCGCCGCGAAAATGTAGATCCACAATGATATGTGTCTTTTGTGACCCAGCCCTTTTAGTCATATATTCAGCACATCCTTGATTGTTATCAGGTGGACACCCTAAACCCTGCAATGACCCCAAGGAATCTACCCTTTAGTCAGTATATCCTGAATTGTCCAAACAGAACATGCACAGCGTTTGAAAAGTGAAATCGAATCAATGACCAGTAATAAATAATATATCTTTGAACCATGTTGTTTTCTCAGGTCACCGGATGAACAAATCATGGTAGTGAATGGATGAGAATGTGTGGCCACAAGGGCAAAATGTTACTTGATTACAACGATACAAGAAAAGCTAACCTCGATCCATCATGCCATCCTGATGAGCCCGGCTGACCGAATGACCCCGGACACCACATCACCTCATCATGTGCCCTTGGACCAATCAGCCATCTCCGACCCTATAGCACCCATAGGTGCCAACCCTTAGTGTCCAATCCCAATCTTTTTTGTGCCCCCTAGGCCTTCCCCACAAACATGACGCTTTTTGTGCATAAAAGCAAAGTGTAACATGTTTTCTGCAAAGCACTCTCAGCGTGCCCTATTTTAGATTAAAAAACTTTCTTTACCACCAGCACTTGGTCTTGGTCTCATTCCCTCCTGACTCCATTGGGAGATCTAAATGTATTTTGGGGGTCTCTCACTTTCAGTGTCCGCAGACATATCATCCTTTGAGCATGAGGAGGGGACACATTTGAACCACGGTTGGGGAACTCCTCTTTATTGGTGGCTCTGAAAAGAGCCTTTTTTTAAACAAACACCTTTTCTGTTGTATTTTTTGGGGACCTTTTCTTTCTTCTCCCCCAATCATATTACAAAAGTTTCTCCAAAATAGCTCTTACATTGTGGAATAACATTTTCAATGGTGGACAATAAAAAGGTAGGTGCACTGAGAAGCTCATATTAGAAGCATTAATGTTCTCATTGGCACAAAAGAAAATCCCAACACTGAACAAAAATTCAGACATGCCTCCATTTACAAGACACCTTTCGACCTCTTGTTGGGAACAAAGTGCATCGAGATTGTTCCATACTGTTCTTGGTGGTATGCCTGAGAAAAACACTGCTGCTCTGGGAAAAAACCACATCAGTGCAATCACCAAGTCCTTCAGTTCGCACAGCAAATTTGCAGAACTGATGTAACCCAAATGCAGTGCTCCACAATGTACAACTAGGATGTCAACAGTAGTCCAGATGGCCACATCTCTACACTCTGCAATCACACATTGGAAAATGTGATCAGGCACACTCCTTAAAAACCAAAATTGTCATCAATGACTCTACTCTGGGCATATCTCTGCAGATCATCCACAAAGGAATTACCCACAATCAACACTCTGACTTTCTGCATCTGTGCCATCTTCACTGTACACAGCAATGAAAAAAAAGTATTATCACCCCTTCCTATTAAGCACACCATCAACACCTGATTGGATACTCCCCACAGTCCCATTTCCATGTCAGGCATATTGGAAAGGGCAGGAAATGGCATGTGTGATTCTCCAAACTACTGTGTTGGTTGCTAACCCTGTAAAACAGGGCAGTCCTTCTTCCCTTTCCACTACTCTATTTGCAGCTCTCCCTCATTGGGTACTGTTAAGAAGTGAAACACGCATCCACCAATCACATCCAAGACCTCTGCATCCAACTTTATCATCTATATTCAACACTCCATATTTACTGTTAAAACAGTCAGTGTACAAGTCTCCTGTGATTTAAAACCACCTCCAGTAAAATGTACTGTAAAACTATCCAAGATTTCTCCATCCAGATTCATCCACATCGGCATCAATCACCACAAACTACAGGTATCAATAGTTTTTATACAGTACATTTGCAAGTATGTTATACGTGCCTCTCAACAGGGTACCTGCCACTTTACCTCCATAACATACACAAAAAGCATACTGTCATTTCTCCCATCACCTATCATGAAATGCCACCTACAATGCTATGTGCTTAGAAACTTTTCATTTACCCATATCACCCATTGTAATGTGCAAACTGTTACTTTTTTCTTTGCCTCCACTAATACACCCTCTATGAAATGTATACAATTCTCACACAAAAGGATCACTGAATGTATCCTACCAAAGTAAACCAACTACAATTGCATGCATATCAACAGGGTACCTGCCACTTACCTTGCACACTTCACAGAATGCACCATTATTTGAAAACCCCCAACAATGTTTGTGTGCATTGAGAGCAGTACTATTTACAAATGTGGATAAATAAATCAAGCAACTAAAATGAATCCTCCACTCATGTAGCAAGCATATAGTTGCAGAAACATTAATGCACTGCACACAAGAACACATTCTCCATTCCAATCAGTACAGCTTCCCAAACCTTTTTCTCACCCTTCTACAACTAGGACTAATCAATTTTCAAAGTAAATAGTCCTACACCAATAAACACACTTGCTAAATTGGACGTCATACGGCACACATACAAATAAACCACTTAGTCCCTTACCAAAAATTGTGATGCTCCCAAATCAACATTCGTATCTGAAACCATCCAATTACACACAGACACACAGTAACTCTTCATGCCAAGACATCCCCTACACTTTTAAACAATGTATTCTCCAAATGCAAGCTCTATGCCAGTAACAAACATATTTTCATACTTTCTTCTTAGACAGTTGCAGTAACCACCCCTGTCCTGAAAGCCAGTGGTGTGTGAACGTGAGAATACAACCTCGAAGAATCCTACTCTGAACAACCAGCAAAGTAAGTGCAATACTGATGTAGAGTTGAACCTCTTACTGAGACAGTGCAGTTTTCTTGTATTGTAAGGTACAGAATTCCATCAACCCAACATTATTTGCTTCATTCTTACTCATTATAACTCAACAGTTACCCACTTTATATTATCATTTCACTACCATTCGAGTAAACCAGATACCAATATAGCCTTCCCAACCTAAAGTAACAGACCATTACACAATCACATACCTCTATGTATATTCCAACCATCATAAACACCATTAATGCACAGTGAACACATATACATTACACAATCTGTACATCCACATTTTCCTTTTTTCTCCAACAGCTACTACATAATGCCTACCAAAAATTAACTCTGTAGAAAACAACATAGAAATAGAGCACAGCAACCTGAAAGCATACAAAATAGCCACCCGTGTCTACCAGAATTTGTCCAGAAAGTTCAAACACAGCAGCTAATACAGTCACTCACAAAAAGGAAAGCACCTACCAGTAAGCAAACTGTGACTCCTCTATCAAAATGTAGTCATAAAAAAAGTTACTAAAAAGAACTATCACTACTGCTAACAGTGCATGTACAAATGGTAATGTAGCCACAAGGAATTATTCCAACAAATTCATTTTACAAAAAATATCCACCACAGAGTCATTCAGAACCTTATGAATACAGGTGATAATTCATGCTCAACCCTTAAAACTTACCACAGAAAAGTAATCCTGGAAGCTCTTGTGGACAGTTCAATGGTCCTGAAAAGGAAATTATTTATATTAATTCTAAACAGAATGAAACCACTAACAACATTAATTAGTAAATGACAAACAGTGCTTCGCAATAAATGCAATATCAGCATAGGTACCTTTGGCAACATAGGTACAGGTGAGTGGAGTCACACCACCAGCACAGAACCATACTTCAATGAAGAACCATTCAACCAAGAGCAAACAAACCGAATTGCAATACATAGCAGTGGGCAAGGATATGAAAAGGTAGACAATACCATAATGGAAGAAGAAACACTGCTTTTACAAATATCCCCATCAAACTTAGATTCAACTCTCCATTCCACCGAAGCAATACGCCCCATCTACAAATGGTCATGCACATCAATTTGTAACGTTCGCCAAAGCTTTATCAAATAATTGCAGCAGTTCCTCAATCACTATGTGAAAGCCAACCAACGACAAAGGGAAAATGAAAATACTACAAACAATGGACTCCTGTCCAGAGCACAAATACACAGGACTATGAGGACATACATTAGCCTGCATTTCTGGAGCTGCTTGCAAAAACACATTTCACCATATCAAAATGTTAGCAAAGCACTATTCTACTGTATGAAATCTCGTTCACAAACTGCACTATGCAAAAAGTCGAACTTTAGCACTGGAGCTTTTCAATGATATTCCCCTACATGGTACAGCCAAACTGCTGCTCGAACAAATAAAGGACATCCAAAGCAAATATTTTGGAACTGAAGAGCACTTACAAACTCCAGTGCCTTCAGAGAACAGTAGCAACAACCTTGCAGATTGCAACTTTGTATTTTACACATACAAAAAACAAATACGCAAGTTCAAAAGCACATCTGCTGAAGTACCAAACCAAGTATGTGTGTGTTGTCGCAGAACTTTGTATACAGAGAGGAGAAAACCTATAGATATAATATACAAAATAAAAGACAATGAGGAATTGCAATCGTTTTAATTATCTCTCAACCTTATAGCAGAAAACAAATATGAAATTACTAACACCTCAATACTATGCACATACTGCACAAAAAAAACATGACAAGGACCAAATGCCTTCACGGGCTGTCAGTAATAATTTGGAAATATTCCCACTGGCAAATGCTATGCAACAGCTTAATTTGTATGAGAGCATTATAATCCAAACAGTACACCCATTTCAAGCATTAATACCACTGTAATCAAAAACTGAAAAAATTGCCTCCCACTGAATAACTGAGAGGCATTTGTGGCAAAGTAGTTTATTTACCATTAGATCTCAAAGAAAATGTAGACACTCTAGGAGAGAAACGGCCAAAAGAACAATCTTTGATTATCCTGGTGAACAGTGTACCTACAAAAGACAAAAAAAAACTGGCAGCAACTAGTGGACTTGAACAAAGATAGGAAAGCCTTGCAATATCTTAACGACAACAATGAATACTATAAAGAAATAAACATTGAAGAAACCTGACTGAAACCACCAAAATAATTCAGGACTCCTCAACAACTGGGCAATTTGAACTTCTAGATTCTACTGCAGCCTCCAACATTTAAGATCACTATACAATTCACCCACTGCACTCCAAAGACCCCATATACGATGCACTAGAAACATATCAAATGCGGCAAGCCAAATGATCACCAATCAGTATACGGGAAAAAAGTGCACCTTTTTTCTACTCTTCCTGATGGGAAAAGGTAGACAATACGATGAAAGATGTACACAAATAACAGCATCAGAATACCGCTCTTTACAAATGTATTCTGAAGACCCTAGATTCAGACAAAACGTGGAATACATATTCCACCTCCTCTTTGAAAGTGAACTAGCAACTCTATTTTATGGAGTTGCACACACATTGAAAACAGGTTCTCATTTTCAAAACATGTCTGCTGCACAACTACTTCAAAAGTTGCAAGACAAAGACAAAGTATTACAATCAAGTATTACAAATCTGTTGACAAACATGCATGGTAAGAAAGAATACTGGTTCCGATGGCACGCAGATGTATGGTGTATACTATGCAACCTTGGCCAACTCACATGGTTTGTCACTTTAAGTTGTGCAGAGTATGCATGGGAAGACTTGCAAACTTTCCTATGCATAGCAAACAAAAACAAAACAGGTATAGACAAGAACACACCAGGAGAACCCTGCTCTCTTGATCCTGTAAATGTATTAAGGTACTTCCATCATCACATTATTGCCATGCTGCACTTCATTTGTAATAACACACTTCCTCCCCTCTGAGAAGTGGAACACTTCTTTTGGAGAAAAGAATACCAAGCCAAAGGAGCACCACATATCCACATGTTTTTGTGGATTTGAAATGATCCTAAATGTGGTCATGACAGTGATGATACTGTTTTGCAGTTCATTCACAAATATGTCACTTGCAAATGCCTTGCAAAATCCCTTCAGAAATACACAATGTGACCTACATGCACACATGTTGCAGTTTTAAAGACACAAGTGTGGCAAGTATTTTCAGCGTAAATGTAAAAACAAAGGCAAATACTACACCAAACACTGCTTTGGTTTCCCTAGACCAGTTTCAGCAACAGCAATAAAAAGAACCGAATAATCAAAATACATCAATGATTACAATGCAATCATTGCCCTCCTATGGAATGCATATGTAGATGTGCAGTACATTGCAGACAATTTCACTGCAGTTGCACAATATGCCACAGCCTACTTAGCCAAAGCAGAGAAAACAGAGCTGAAAGACCTCTGGAATTATATATCATCTGAAAAAACACTGTCACAGAAATTGTACAGCTTCAGCATAAAAATGCTCTCCCATAGAGAATGTGGCTGCTACGAAGCCACAGACCGTTTATCCAGCCCCACTTTATACAGGTAAACTGAAAACATAGGGTGGCTAGGCCTTGTCCTGCTGCATCCAGAAAAAGAGTTTGGAAATTGTACAAAGACATAGAACCAATAGCCAAAAGCAATCCCACCAGCCAGGACATTTTGAAAAACAACTTATTGGACACATACTACTCAAACAGAAGTACTGCTTTAGAAACCATGTGCCTATACACATAGCCCAAAACTTCTCATACAAAAACAACATTAAAACAGATGAGAAAAAAGGTAAATACAGAGTCAAAAGTTGTGAAGGCAGCCTCGTGAAACTTACCAAATGCAGCCTGATTAATCATATGAATCTGTCATTAAAACCTCCTAAAAAGAAAGAACTGTACTACATGACAATACTGCAACTTTTTAAACCATGGTGAAAAGAAGAAAATGTATCAGACACTTATGCCTCCTATGGAGATGCTTTCAATGCATGTGAAAGCACCATAATAGATTTCAATTTTAAGTGGTACAACCCATATTGGACAATCAACGCCAACAAGAAGAACATCAAGCACAATTAAATGTAGACACTCAGTCTATCAGTGAACCTTCTGTGACAGGGAGCCAAGAACCACTTGGACAGCCACTAATAGCAAATCAGGCAGAATTAGCCATGACGGAGTAGAGAACTTCATGTGTCAGTATGAGCAATCTGCAGAAGATTTTACTGTAGTGAAATCACAACTGAACAATGAGCAGTGAACCCTTTTCCTTGAAGTAACTAAATAAATTGAACATGATATACAGCACGAGAGTAAAACTTGTGCCTGTCACACTACAAACGTATACTGCTATATGTAAGTGGTGAAGCAGGGTCTACTTCAATTAACACCAGTGAAATGTGAACCTATCTTTAAAACTGTAGGAAACAAACTGTGCCATAAAACTCTTGTGGAAGCATAGGGAATGTAAATCTCTGGCAACATTTCCAATACAGAGAACTAACTGAAAACATGTGTCAGTCTGCAGACCTCACCTATGCCAACATTTAAAAAAAATGTGATGAGTGTACTGCTGAAGGAAGCGCAGTATACCCTAAACACAAGACACATCCATGAGCTATACGGCCATAACACATATGCTACTGATGTCATGGAACAATTAGCAAACAATAATGTTAACTGTATGTCCTTAATGCCAATTCTAGCAAGCTGTGCACAATACAATGAAACAATGCTGAAAAATGAAATGCAACCACTAGGGCAAATTTACTGCACAGACAAACTTGACGTACATGGTATGAAAATGCCTATGTGTCAACAAGCCATAGCACGACAAAATACCTTAGAAAACTCTATTTTCAACACAGCTGGCTTGGAGAAAATGTTAACATTGTACTTAAACTGTTGAGTAATGCTAAAGTGTAACCTTGACATAGAGCAAGGTTAAGTTAATGGAGCACTTGATACAGTTGTTGGCTTCCAAATGTACCCACGTGACAACAGCATTCAGTTTGTGAACATCCACTTTGACAAACTTTCAGAAGAGAAAAGGATAGGACACTCAACAGATCGATTCCTTCTTTTCAAAGACATGTATGTACGCAGAGAACAGTTCTCTCTGTCGGCAGCATACGCAGTGACTATTCATAAATCACAAGGTCTAACCTTATATCAAGCATTAATTGATATTGGCAGCATAGTCTTTAAGGAAGGCATGAGTTATGTAGCATTGTCACACCTATGTACACTTGAAGGACTATTTCTAGTCAATTTTGATGCAGGTAAAGTGTGTGCTGATGTTCACCCCATCTCAAAATGTACCCTGTTCCTCAAAAACAGAAAGTTTGCAAAAGAAAACTAATGCAATCACAACGTATAAATCCTCTCCCAACAGTACCATTCAAGAAAGTGAAATCAGTGCATACTCCATCAACTTCCAAAAACACAAAGAAATTGACTGAAATGAAAAATCTATAACCAACTGCACATACAAAGAAAACTACTTCTTCAAACAAAGCACGTGCACTTTTCCTAACTGCCCAGACACAGAACTATCTGGTCCATTCAAATTTTCCAATACAACTGGTGTAAATTGCTATGCAAATGTAGCAATAAATGTTCAATTTCAATTGCCAGCAATTGTTTAAAATATGTATTAAACGGCTCAGACTAGTTGTGTTTACAAATGCTAGTCCTTCACAGAAATGCAACAAACAATCCTGAAAACACTTACACTGTCTCAGGAATAAAGCAGGAATTGGACTACTGTGCTGGAATGGTGAGATTCATTTTAAACACACAAGAAGATCTACAGAATTTTATAATGTACTTACTACAAGTACTAGAAAGCAAAAACATACCCATGCATGAAATCTTAAATATTTCCTACACGTGGAAACATACATGCATTCTTTGCAACCATGTCATTCAGTAACATGTCCCTAACGAGCGCTTTGTCAATGTATCTATACCTAATTGTGATGCCATTCCATTTCAACAACTCGTACAAAAAGCAAACCATAGCATATTTTGTAGTACTTGCAATTCCAATAATCATACCATATTACATATACAATCACATAGTCAATATGTAATATTAATGCTTCAGAACCAAAAACAACTGCAAGCTTACTACCTTCACATACGGACAAGTATCACTTGGCAAGAAAACCTTCACAACAGTAGCCATAATCTACCACACAGGCAACACAACAACTGCAGGTCACTATACAGCATACATTTGAAAGCAATGTGCATGGTTTGAGTGCACTGATACTTCCATTATTCTAAAGCAGAGATTACCAACAAATCTTGCCAATGCATACTTAATATTCTTGAATCGAAAATGTACTCACTGATCTGCAAAAGTAGAATGGCCTACTCCCGAACACACACCAGTACATTCAGAATGGAAAGAAAAAGAAATACCTTCTACTCTGTGGAACTGGAACAACTTTGCATACAGCAATTAGGCAACACATACATCAGTTTGCCTACTGTACAATTGTTTCCCCAATGATTACAGGCATTAACAATAAGTGTACAGCAATCACACTACTATTGTTTCCTACATGGTACTTAAAACAAAAGTACTAAGTATGAGTGGTTAAAACTATTCTTAGTATGCTCTAAAACCACCAACTACTCACATAAAGAAATAACTGTGTAGCAATGCCCGTACCAATCCCTGAAATATGAATATATCATTAAGTACACCCATAGTGTTGCACCAGCACTTAAGAATGTTGAAAGATGTGACAGTACCAACGAGAATGCAGGAGCTTATAAACATACCCTATAAAAAGGAAAAACTGTAAACAGTTAGAATACACCAACTGGTATCTAACTGCAACCATAAGACTTCAATATTGCTTGCAGCACTGAAACTGCCAAACTGAATCTTCAACTACCACAGCGCTACAAACATATCTTCAAAAACTTCCAAACTATCAACAGGTACAATATGTCAATAGGTATCGAACTACCCTTACAATTCTGCAATATCACATTGCAATGGCACACTACTTACAAAACATTAGCAACAGCCATACGCATAAAAAAGTACTGCTAAAGAAAGGAAACACGTAAACAGTTATAATATGCCAACTGGTAGATAACTGCACCCATACTACCAGCACTTACAAAATATAAATCTTACACCTTTTCAATTCCTCCTATGGCAACTGTGCACCTTAAACATTGTTGTAACCAGTTAACCAGCGCACTCATTACTGAAAGAAAGTGTGCAGGATAACAACAAATGAGTTTTGAAGTTTTTATTTTTTATTTTTAATCCAGCATGGATTTTATTTCACCCAGAAACCCAATTATTATGCAAAGAAACACAGGAACTGCGCACATTGCACAGTACACTTGTTTAAAGCATAGTACTTACGCAGTACTAATTATGAGGGTCCACAAAGTATAAAAATATCTGCAATTCAATGACCTACAAAGTAACAAAGTACCTGCTCTAACATGTTATATTTTCTTTTACCACATAGAATGAAACAACGGATACTCCTACATGGCACATACCAAACACAGAAACTGCAGAGGCCCTCAACAATAGAAACAATAAGTATACAATTATTGGTGTCATACTTCTTTGTACTCTCTAAATTATAATCTGTGCACATATTTCAGCAATCCACATACCAATATCACAATGTTCAACACATAGCTATGTTATGCTGTTCTGCTTGTATCCATGGCGTATACTCTTCAATGCATACCCTACAGTGTATGGCCTCTAGCCATGAACTCAATAGTGTATCACCTAGCCACAACCACCACAGCATACTGCAAGCATGCATGCAAACATCTACCCACTTGCCACATACCACAAACATAACAGAGCCACCAACCCCCGTAGCCACTTCCGTTCACATAGTATTCCAATATGTCCACTCAATGGACAACATGTTTGCTGAATGCCCTCTTCAGCAAAGGCTGTAATAACTGCCACAATCAATACATTATAGTACAGTAACCTACCGAATAATCTGCACAGTCACCACAACCCAAACACAAAACGCAGCAATGTGTCATACATAACTGTCCCATGCTCTGTAAGATTTGGCTCCTTGCATGCCACTGGCATTGCTTAGCCCATTAGTTCATGTTTCTTCTTATGTTCACTATTTGACTTGAATGGGTAGGACTGACAATAGAGTGGGCCACATGGTGCGGAACTCGCCAAGCATATTTGAAAGTGTGCTGTAGCCCATAACATTGTAAACCTCTACTTTACTCTTTTAATATGTAATGCAATCACAATTTGAAAACCAGACTCCACTTACAATCTTTTGAAGACTTGTACAGTAATTTCTTTTTGTTTTGTGGACGAGAGTGCCAAATATGTCTGTGGCCAAAGACGGTAAACTGCTTAACATGTCCCTGCCATCCACGTGCACTCACCCGTCTCATACAAACTCTAGCACTGTACACCGTTGAATTGTAAGGCACTGCAGATATAAATATTACATAGGTCCATACATAGAATTGTATTTTTTATCATCCTTCCAATCATTGCGCCATGTATAAGGTATCATCTAGTCTCGATGTACCTAATAGTAACTTCTACGTAACCACACTGCTTACATTGCAAAGTACACAATCGAATTGTAACACTTTGCAGCCTGATTGCTTTTTTTACTCGCATTGTGTCTGGAAATTGAAACTGAATATGCCTCTCTTGCCACAGTACAAATGCTTATTGTAAAATAGCCTTGACCGCTATGCTTGAATTGCTCCAAGAACAGACATTCTACGAAATTGGAGAAAAAAACCCAAAGATAATTTACACTGTAATTACAGCGCACATTTTCCGCAAAGGTAGTCTGCAACTGTTCAACACGGACTACAGAGGAATTTCCCATCAACACAGTGTGTCCAATGGATTTTGCAGAAATGATGTAAGTAGAAGTGCACATTACATTTTTATAGGGATTCAAAATGCTTAGGATACAGGGCTCTAAGCATTATTATTAACGTACAGTACTGTAAACTTTGCCCTTCGTTACAGTGCCATCTCTCCAGGATTCAGCCTAAATGAGTGCTATGATTGTTGTTTTTTTGGTTCAAATTGATCTCCAGCCCATTCAATTCTATACCGAGAGCTCAACACTGCAATGGAACACAACTGGTGCTCTGAAACAGGACACCCTGTGTTTGATAATTAACTTTTGAACACTTGAGAGTTATACGCTACCTCATTACATTAAAATGAATTACATACACAGGCGCATATAACACTCGCCTGGCAGTCAAACGGTGACAGTTGATGATGTACTGTCGAATGTCTTGTCAAAAGAGCTCCTGCATTGTCATGCAATCGCAGCACTCCGCTTGGAGGTTTTTATTTTTTGGGAGATTTATATGGGCACACACAAACGGAATGTGCCGTGGGTCTGACGACACTCACTGGCACTGAAATCATTTGTAAAAAACAAAAGCGTGAAACAAGGGGGTGTAGGCAACGTTTCAAAGACAAAACACATGTGTGTAACCGTGGAAGCAGAGTGACACCTACAAAACAGACAGCAAGCCTTTGGATGAACAGCCAACGCAAGTCAATGACACGCATTAGCTCAGTGGACACAACCAACTCCACTCTTCAGGTATGCATGGGCCACAAAATGCGCACCATCCAGTTTACCTATAAAAGCAAACATGTTTTGTAGTACTGCTTAGGCACTAGATTTGCGTATACAAGTATAGAAAGTATAAGGAAGTCCCTGCAATATGACAAACTACCCGCCACAGTTTAAAATTGAAGGATTAGTAGGAATGAAACAGTGTACCATTATTGCACTTGCTTTAACTTTTTTTGATACTTTCCTTAACATGTGCGTTGTTTCAGTTTGCAGTGCAACTTGCATATTCATACAAGGGCCCCACATAAAACGTTTGTGGAAGCCATTGTGCATTATACTCCCCCAACCAGTCTACTCTCTCCTATAAGGGGGTGTTACTAGGACCATGTAAATAGCTGCTTGCATTCTACATGCCCATCTTCGAAGGCGTTATATGTACTCAATCTTGCTTTGATGCCCTGTGGCCAACCTGGACCACACTCTGTGTTCCTGGTCGCTTGTAGGTGCAAATTGCAGTACCCTTTGGGAACACTACACAAAATTAAGACTACAAGTGTAAGTACAATTTCACCTTTGGTACAAGTCTGTACTACACAGTAACGTGGTAGCGATGGCTGAGCAGCTTTTCTCAAGAGTAAAGTAAGTAGTACAAGAGTTTACACAAAGGACAACAATTACTATGATTCAAGCAAACACTGATTCAAGGTTTCTGAGTAAAAGAAAATACATTTATTTACACCATCAGTTATAATACAGTTCATTATCATAAAGCAGCAGAAAATCAAAGTTTTAATATACAATATAGCAACCCCCAATCAATTCTGGACAGGTTAGGCTCAAAATGAAGTATGAGCAAAATGGCACTCCAGTAATTTAAAAAGGGAGAAAGACAAGGTTATTCAAAAGCAATAGCACCAACAGGTTATAGACAGGTTATAGGCAGGGCACCAATTTAGAAAAGGCTACTACAACTAGCATTCAAGTCAATAGGTCTGGGCCAATGTTAATAGTTCAGAGTCTTTGCAGAGGATCACACAATTCAAAGTAGTGTGCGGTTAAGTCTTTGCCAAGGGTTCAAAACAAAGTTGGTCAGAGAAAAAGTTATTCAAAGTAGAAGAGAAAGACAAGCCTTCGGAGAGGCAAAAGATTTCCCACACTTTCACCATGGTCGGACGAAACGGATGACCGAATTGGCACAGTACCTTTAAAGAAGAAGAATGCTGTAGCTGAGGCAGTTGTTCCTCGCAGTTCATTCAGGCTCACAGTTCCTGAAGCTTCAGTCATGGTGACAAGAAGGACGACTGCTGGAGGGTCCTGCACTGACCAGGGAAGAAGCCAGCAGCGGAGCAAAACGACAAATAAAAGGTTGCTCCTTAGAACCCACATTGGTTCTCTTCCCACTGGCTATCCGATCTACTGTAGCGATGCACAGTAAATTCGACCAGGATGAGGACCGGTATCCGGTGTTTGATGAGCTGGTTGTTCCCACCAAGCTCAAGGGGAGAAGATTCTTTGCAGATCTCCTCTGTTGTCTAAGTTTCAGGTGATTCGGACCTGCAGCAAGGCTTCACCGGGTGTCCAGTTGTTGCAGCAGTCATCTTCCTTCAGCGTTGATTCTCTCGTTGCAGTGGTGACTCTGCCTTCCAGTCCCAGAGACTGGCTTTTTATGCACCAAATCCCCCATTCCCACAGCCTGGCTGTCAATCACACAGCAGGGTGGCTGTCCTGGCAGGGCAGGCACCTAGTCAATGAAACAAGAGTGCGACTTGGGTCTCAAAGGAGACCCTGTGCAGGGGCCTCAAACCCCATCCTTCACATCCTGCCCACCCAGACACTCTGCAGAAGCCCGCCTACGGATGGCAAAAAAAGAACCAAACCTTGTTTGGCGCGGAGAGTAAAACCCTAGAAAGACCTTTACAAAAAGATATGGCGAAACAACTTGACCGGAGCCAAGTAAAATTAAGGGTGGATTACCGGATTTGAGTTTGAGGCTACCCACATATTTTCATAGTACGCGGTAGATTAAAAATTGTAGATACCACTGCCACCAGCCAAATCTTACAGAAAGGGGAACATTACAATGTTCCATGAGAATCAGACAAACAGGGATAACTATTAACCCTCCCAGTACTCTATTGTAAGATAGGGTCTACCAGGTCTGTACATTCAAAATGACTAGTAAAGTCAATGGCAACTTTACAGGTTCTTGGAGACAGTAGTCAGTCTCAGAAAATGGAGTTAAAGTGGGAAGTCATAAAAGACAACCCTGTGTCACTGCACTAAAGGTGCTGGGTGACACAGTAAAAAGATGAGTCCTATGGGGTAGGCGTAACTCCATAGCCACTGAGCAAAAAATGTACAACACACAGCAAAACACGTGTAAGAGTGGGAAAAAAAGGCTCACACTCTTATCAGGTAAAAAGATTGAACCCTAGAAATCCAGCAAAGCTGCTGAGGGACTCAAAGGGCAAGGGGAATTAGCCATTCTGGAGAATTCTCCGTTGCAGCTCTATATACAAACTCTAGTTCATGTTCTTTATACTGAACCTGGCGAGCCCTATGTAGGTCCTTTCTGACGTGGGTAATGTGTGTTTGCACAGTCTGGACGGATAGCAGTCTCGTTAAGCTTCTGGGAGTGCATTTTATTTCATAGCAAAAGTTGCACACTGCATTGCTTTTATGGGCTCTCAAGGTTGGTACATCAACTATCATCAGCATGATTTTGTAAGAACATGACCACATATCTTCACAGATATACTTGCTATCAGTATGTGCTAATGGTTGTGAGGCAAACGTGTAAATAATTGCTTTTCTAACAAATCACATAGAACAATAATTTCACAGTATACTGTACACATTGGTATAGAAACAGGTGAACCAAAACAATGTGATTATGCATTTATTGTGGGCATGCTGGATAGAGGATTTCACGTGTAAAGCAAGTGAATTCTGTAGTGTGTATATGAATAAACGCTGTATTATTTATATGTGAAAACAATGTACTGTGTGCACACTCCTTTAAGTGCAGCTGCAATGTTCAATAATTTTTCACGTGTGTGGGGTAAGGACACTGGTAATGGCTACTCAAATGTATTTGTATTCCTCTTCGTTCGCAGATACCTTCTACCTTACTGCCCATGTCACTCCTTTAACTTGTCGGCAGATGGATTCTGGAATAAACACTGCAAGATTACCATAAGCAGTGTGTTTTCAGTCATCATTATCTGGGACAATCACTATGGGCCTATATGTACATTTGTGTTTCCGGCAATAAGACGCAATATGCAAACCTTCATGACTTAAGAAAGGAGAGAAAGAAGAACTTTCGCCTTTTGAAATCCATAAGAAACGTGTGTTCTCCCACACAAACCACCAAGGACCATCAATGAATGATTGTGCTAATTTTCCAGAAGACAAAAGAAGGAGACAAATGCACACACAGCATTCAACTCTTGAGGTTACCCGCAGAAAGGAGAAACCGGTCGACTCATGCAGCTTACACTTGCTTGTGAACATTCTTTGAGAAATAAAACCACTTGAAACATTGCACACTATTGTTGATGAATTATTGAAGTATTAACTGAACAACTACTATGTATGACAAGAAATAGAGCGTATGCTCGGTGTGAGCATGCCTGTTTTTTATTGTGTTTACCTTCCTGTTTTGAAGACCTGGCTCATGATGTGGCATGTCGGGCTACCCTGGCCACAAATGTAAGGAAAATAGCAGGACGAAATGGTTGGAGGAACTAATGTCAAGTTTGGTGGGGAGTGTTGTCATGTATTGGCGGGCCCTCACTTAAAGTTAGTGCAATCGATGCACGCATAACATTAGCACAAGATGAGCGCGTCACGCACGTTCTTTTCAGATCTGAAAAAGTGCAGAAAAGTAAGGTAAGAGTAAGATGGACCACTGTCCCATATTGTGCAGAAGTGACCCTCAAGAAATGTCAACTCGGAGTGATT
This sequence comes from Ambystoma mexicanum, assembly GCF_040938575.1. Classification (NCBI taxonomy): domain Eukaryota; kingdom Metazoa; phylum Chordata; class Amphibia; order Caudata; family Ambystomatidae; genus Ambystoma; species Ambystoma mexicanum. The sequence goes on along the minus strand of NC_090928.1, from coordinate 827,334,025 downwards.
ACAAGTGGAACTGCAGGATGTTGTGTTCCCAATAAGACTACAATCTTGAAAGAGCACTAGAAATGGTTTGGCTCAAAGTAGTGTCCCTAGTAGTACAGTGCCCTTCCATGCAGGATGGGGAAAAAACAATAAATACACACTCACGTTGCTCAACATAGTTCTATGACCAATTATGTAGTGTAAGGTTAGTTCATTGTCAGGTGCTCCATTTTTTGATGTTGTATGCCTTTTTTGCAAGGCATTGCCATAAACGAAGCCTTAGTAAATATGTATAGCAAGTACAACTTAAAATGTGTGGGGCCAACTGCTCAACATAGCGACATTGCAAATGTGTGGCGCTATGCAAATCCTTTACTCTCCCCATATCTTATTCAACTCCCTAACCAAAGTGTCTGATGTAGAGGAAACCATTTCAATCTGAAATTGTGTCATGTCACTCCCCAATGTAGAAGAGAGGGAACAAATTACACCAGATGAAACTGCACACATCCCAGATCACTTATGGTGCACTACCAAGTCTAAGTTGTCCTGCATAACCACTCTGTAAAGGTGACCACCCTAGGTAAGATGCATATGGAAAAGGGTTACGATCGAGCAGCGTATGGTTATAATGACGTACCCAAATGAAAGGTACCATAAAAATGCCCTCTGCACACATATTTGTGGAATCCATATAACAGTATCATAGTCTTTGCATGCATGACTGTATTACGTTGCTGTGATTGTGGCCAGGGACTAGATGCTTGGGTGCATGGTTGCTGGCTGCCACCCATGCAACCAAGCATCTAGGCCCTAGCCACAACCACAGCAACATAATGCAGCCATGCATGCAAACATCTGCCCAGTTACCAAAACCCACAAACATAACATAAACAGCAACAGTCCTACCCACTTCAGTTCACATACTATTGTAGTAATTCTAACCAAACCACAACATTTTCAGAACAAAACCTATGCGCCCAAACCTCTATTAAGTGCTTGCAACCATTATATCATAGTACAGTAAAGTACTCAGGAATATGGCCAGTGGCCACAACCCAAACACATAAACCATCCACCCGAACCGTATCCACTCCTGTACAGACATTATTCCAGCACTTCACCCAGTGGACAAACTGCAGGATTGTTGATTCCATCACCTCCAGGCATGCACCTAAAACTGTAGTAAGTGTGCACAATCACCACACTATAACACACCCATGCAATCAATAGTCTGTACACTACTCACAAACCATACACTGAAGCCAACAACCTAAAACCTACTTGCAACCGGTGGGCACACTGTAGGTGCTGGGGCTTACCACACACAACACAGCATAATACACCCTATACAAATATCCTCATATCATCTGCAATCCACTTTCCTTTCCCAATTAAGCCTGCCTGCAGTGACCACAGAATGTGCTGGCCTCAGCACATATACTACCCTAATGAAGGCTGCCTGCATTCACCACAGAAGTTACTCACCTGAGGAGCTACCCGGGAACTGCTGTAGTATTCTCAGACACCGTGCACACACCACCATCTTCTTCCACCTACACAAATACAACATATGAAGCATTTTTCACTCCCCTGCACTTTCCAGCCTCTCTTCCCACCACCAGATGCTGCAAAACATGTTTTCGAGCCCCTTTCGCTACTGCACTATCCTCAAATACAACATGGCTGTGGTACTGAAAATTATGACGCACATCACGATTCCCTCAAGCCAACACCAGGCACGTTGACTGTCTGCGGCCATTGCGCCACCCTCTGGCCCAATCAGAGTTATGACCACGGAGTGAACAGGGAAATGGGACCGCGGAGCAGAGCCAGATATCACTAATTTTGAGTTACCTACATTATACCTGTTTTTAAACAAACCACTAAATGAATTTTCACCAAATTTACAAAAGCATGCTTTTGGGACCAAGCCACCACTCCTGCAGCAAATTTGGTGAAAATCTATCCAGCGGTTTGGGCTGTATGTGTGTGCAAAGTTTTTCTCAATGTAGTCTATGGAGAAAAAAAATTGGCACCTCCCTACAAATTTACCCCCTGCACAAAACCTCACCAAACTTGCCAAAGAAATTCAGAGCGGGCAATAAACTTTGTTTGAAAAGATTAATGGGGATTTTTCCAGGGGGAGCAAAGTTAAAAGCCTCCAAAAAAGTGGTCTTCCTATGGGTTGATCCATTTGCACCAAACTTGTATAAGTAGTGGGCTGGCCCAAAAGTGAGCTTTGTAAATTTGGTGTAAATCCTTTCAGTAGATTTTGTAAAAATTAAAAAAATGTAGGGCAAAAAAATATTGATATCTCAGTCCAGTCCACTGGCTCATTACTTATTTGGTGTCCGTGGATGCCTTTGGACCAATCAGGGCACAGATTGCGAAGATGAAATACGCTATGAAATGCTAATCGGCCATTGTTTTCACAGGAAGCATAAAGTAAGATGATACATTTATTGTTTAGTAGGTGTTTGGAAAAGTACTGTCCAGCTCGGGTGATGTGAGCATGTCAAGAAGAGAGGCAGGTCCTGTTGAGTGACAAGGATAGCCTTTAAAAGCAAGAGAGAGGGGGGTATAGGAAGATTGGCAGAGCAGAGGTTCAGAAACTTCATGGCAGATGGCAGACTGAGTTCAGGGACAAGAGCAGCAGACTGAGGAGCAGAGATCCTGGCATACAAATGGTGTCCTTCTTGTCGGCTGCCTAGGTGTGCTGAGGGTGTGATACTTCTTGTTGCTGCCAAGCCAACAAAGGGGGGTTTTCCAGAGATATCAGCGCAAAAATCTAGCCAGCACTCAAGGTGAATATAAACCAGTCATAAGTGAGGTGGATGCCTGAATATATGCATTATCATAGTTAGTCCGGGCCGGAAGGTTTATTTCATGTGTAATGTTCTTTGATCTAAAAATGAACACAACTTAAAAATTCAGAAAAAGGTTTTTGTTTTGCAGTCATTTTCTTTTCCTTTTCTTTCTCAGACTGTGTTTGCTGCCAAGTGCATCGAAGTACAAGGTCGGTAGTATGATAAAAACTGAGGGTGTCTATTAATGAATGCAAACTATATCATATGAGATCATGTAGATGGTCTCTTTGTGTACCCAGATTTATACTGCATGTTTTCTGAATGGATACAAATAACAGTGTATATAAAAGAAGTGTTTACAACTAAGACAGTTTGGGTTGAGTCTTCTGTGCATAAATGCGCTCAGGGAAGAGCCCAATATACTGCAGGTGGTAAGGTTTTTTCACCACATGTAATAAAACCTAAAGTGAATTTTGGTGATCATAGCAAGTAGGTTTAGAAGTATGTGATGCATGTGTATCTGATGACCGATTTGTGATGGAAATATTTTGTGGTTTGGCTGCAAGATCATAGCTCAGCATTGTTGATAAGTTGCTGAGGTAAAAATATTCTTAGGGGAGCACTACCACTCTAAATAGGGAAAACACCAATGTGTTATCACCATAAAATATACCACCATTTTACCACAATAACACAATGCCACAAGAGTTGGTCTATCTCCTCCAGAAAATATCTCTAACAATGTGTTATTGTGTGAAAAATGGTAGTGGGTTTTGAGCTTTGTTTGCAGTAATTTTTGCTGTCCATGCCAACACAGACAGCAATAAGTGTCTGCGAACATCCATTGAGAATGATGGTGTTACATTATTTGCTATAACAGTAATTAATTTGGATTTAATACTGATGTAATGGAGTTAGTAAGTGTCACTGTAGCAATAGCAAAATAATTTTGGGCATGGTTTGTTATACTTCTTTTATTTGCCTTGAATGCAACTTCCTATGTGTCATGGTCTCCTAACAAATCTTCCTCTTTTTCCAAAGTTTGAATAGTTGCAGTAGAGCCATGCAATACAGTATTCTATGCTCTGCAGATTTAAGTTATAATTTTACATGGTTAATTAGATTGGGTTTTAAAAGTCTTAGTAGACTTCCGTCATAATGTAATATGTAGGGGGTAAGTCATAGAATTTTGCACACAAGTGGCGCACGCGGCTGGCGCACAGTGTGCGCGTGCGAATGTCTGCACCAGCCGCGTGCGCTAAAATCCATTTCCCTGCACAGCGTATTCATGGATTTTAGCCCTAGCTCAAGGAAAAGCCATCAAAATCCCCAATCCAGCGCAAAGGGCTGCGCTAACCCTGGACCAGTTTACAGGGCTGCCAAACAGCAAACGCCAAGTGGGGAACGGGTATTACTGGGGTTCGGGTGAAGTTTCACACGCGATAGGCCCTGTGCGAGTGGGGTACGTGGATAACTGGGTTTCGCATGAAGTCTCACACGTGATTTGAGCAGGGTACGTGTATTTCGGGGGTGCGCGGGAAGTTTCACACGCGATTGGCCCTGTGCAAGTGGGGTACGTGGATAACTGGGGTGCACGTGAAGTCTCACACGCGATTTGAGCGGGGTATGTGTATTTTGGGGGTGCATGGGCAGTTTCATACGCGATTGGCCCTGTGCGAGTGGGGTACGTGTATTCCTGGGGTGCGCAGGAAGTTTCACACGTGACTTGAGCAGGGTACGTGTATTTTGGGGGTACGCGGGAAGTTTCACACGCGATTGGCCCTGTGCGAGTGGGGTATGTTTATCCCTGGGGTGCACGGGAAGTTTCACATGCGATTTTGCTGTCAGAGTGGTGTACTGAATTTCGGGGGTGCACAGGGAGTCCTACACGTGAATTGGCAGTGTGGGTCCTCCCAGGTGTTCCCTCTACATCCTCCATGGCCCCTGCAGGCAGCCCACACCACAGGGGACTACCCTGCACCCCTGGTCATGTCCCGCAGGCAGCCAATCTACCATGGGCATGCCCCCCAGCCAAGCCACATGTCAGCTTGCACTACTGATCACCCACTCATGTCCCCATGCACCCCCACCCCCCAGCAGTGCGGGGCACCTGCCATCAGGCCCCCACTCATGTCCCACTCATGTCCCTTTGCACCCCTGTTGGAATTGAAATGATATTTTGACTCCTATCGCAGTATTTGAATGTGTGTTGGCCTATGCCAAGTTGTCTAAAATATCATGTAAATAGACTCTGCGGCAAGGCCTTGACCTTAACGAAAAATTGTGTAAGTCGCCATCTTGGATTTAGCCGCCATTTTAGGTTCTCTTGTAATGTGGAAGTCACCCTGAACATCAAAATGGAGGCCGAATGACATTCTGGGTGAGATTCTGGCCGTTGTGACCTCCGCACACATGAATAAGTAATATGCCTGCAGGCCACTTGTCGGGGTCGCGAACTGAGACCTTGTCCTATCCCTGACCTATGTGTAAAAGAACAACTGTATCAGCGGAACTGATCAAAATGCATACATTATGGGATTGACCTGGCAAGGAACCCTAGGCCTGGTCCCAAGAATGGTTAACCCGCGAGGGGGTTGGCCAGGGCTGGATAAAGAATATAAAAGCACAAGTATTCCAATGTATGGTCTCTCTACTAATGCATCAAACCTTCGTTGAAGTTCGTTACGTTACTCTGAGAGCCGAATAGCTATCCGTTTGTCAATTGACTTTTTGGTAACTGTTGTAGCTTTTAAATAAAGCACTTTGTATGTCCTTTGTAACCTGTGTTGGTGTGTTTCCTTTGGGCTTCCCAGCCTCATATCAATTTCTTTGTTTTAACAGTTGGCGCCCGAATAGGGACCCTCAAGATTGATGCCGGATCATTGAAGGTTGACGCAGACTATCGAACCGGGATCGGACGGTGTGATTTTACGGGCCCGACTGAACGAGACGCGATACCTCGACAGCGCTGCACGATCCGATCCTTGGACGATAGTCGTGTGGTCTGACATGGCATCTTGACGAGGGTCCATTTTTGAGGCGGGCAGATTTGTCAAAACCACCAAACACAAGGTAAAATTCGTTAGGTAAGTTCTTTGATAAACCGTAGGTCCTCCTTAGGTTTGGTCAGGTGCAGTCGTGACCCGGCTCTTAATTTAACCCTGACAATTTGAATTTGGCGTATTGTATCTGCAGACACAATTATTGACCAGGTAACACCAATTTTTTGTGAAATGCCTGGGAAATTGTCTAGCTGCTTTAGGGCTCTGTTCCGCAGCGATCGACAATCTTTGGAATTTAGCCGCCCGGCACCACAGGAGGGGTCACCGGCATGTACTATGTACTGTAACTATGGCCTTGGTAGTATAGTATTTAATGATATTTGGCACAGACAGACCAGACATGCCTCTGAATTTCAGTGGCCAATCAATGGCAGTTTCGAGATCCCCCGTATTGAATACCTAGAATCAGTCTTGTTAAAAAAGAAGGCTAGACCTGCAGCCTTTGATGTTTTACAGAATTGGAAAAAAGAAGCGTTGCAGCAGCTTAAAAGTAGGGACAAACATGCACGCCGTCATAAAACAAACGCCGAAAAAGCGTTGTTATATGATAAAGAAAAACATTCAGAATCAGTTAATAATATGGATAGGGCTTTTTCACTTGGAATCCAGAAAATGTACCCCTCTAAAGATTTCCATGTTTCCGAGGAATTTATTGAGAAATTGTTAAACGAACGCAGGCCTGATGCCTCTGCGCCACCTCCGTATGTTCCTATTTTGGGCGCTCTCCCCATTCCTGCTGTTGTTCCTGCCGTTATTCCTGTTCCCCCTGTACAACCTATTGTTTCTAGTCCCATAGTTGTTGTTCCTCCACCTATCGCACCGCCCCTTCCTTCTGCACCGATAGTTGCACCTTTGTTAAATTTACCTACACCTCCGCTCCCAAGTGGCCCCGTATTGACTGAAGTTGATCCAGGTGCAGGATCAAAGATCGTCGCTCGTAATACTGTTTCTGCAGATAAGAAACAGGAATTGTTTGCATGGGCTAAGCATTGTATGGAGAAAAGTGATCAAGTTAATGTTTTTTCCACATTATCTAATTTGAATAGTTTTCCCGAGAAAAATGTTTTTGTCGAAGGTTTGGGGACTCATTTATGTGTGATGTGGGGTAGATTACAAAATTCGGATCTTCCACAAGGAGTGAGAGATCTGAATGCTTTGGCACTTTCGAGGGACACACAGCAGAAAGTATATGGGCATGTCGAAAAATTGTTTGAGTTTAGGAAAGACTTTGAAAAGACACGAGATGAGGACGACGAAGACGATAGAATATATGTACAGAGACGGTTCCTTCCGTGTCGTAGATCGGCACCTGACGAAATACGAATTTGTACCAAAGATGCGATTCGATGGATCACGGATTCATCGATTCCGCCAGATGAAGTATATGACACGTATAGTCAGTATACAGTAGAAATGCAAAGAAAGGTAATTCAGGTAATGGTACAGTACCTGCAAGAAGAATGTGTAAGAAAGAAGGTTAGTTGCCCCATAGAATTATTGGGGATTTGTAAAAGAGCTTTTTCACCCGACACTTCTTCAGCTTCCTTAGTGCTCGACCTGGCTCTGTTGCTTAGTAAGCGGCCGGAGGTACCTATATCTCAGTTGTCTATGAGAGAGGTCCCCCAGACCTTTGTCCCAAAAGTTGAGATTCCCGCCAACGCTGGGACTGGTGCCTCCGCTGTGGATATCCCTGCACATTATGTATCACAATTCGTTCACGTCCCGTTTTCACGACAGGAAGTGAACACTATTAGACAATCAGTTCCCGATATTAGTAAAAACCCGACGGGGTTTTACAAAGAAATAGAGTCAGTTTTGCAGTCCTCTGTGTTCAGCTTAACTGATATTGACTTGCTATTTCCTGTACTCCTACCCGTAGATGTATGGAAACAGGTTCGGACAATAGACGATGTGCCAGGGTTGGGAGATACGTGGGCTAATATGATTAGGATTGATGGAGAAAGACCAGCAGGTGAGAAACCACCACAGGTAATACTTACTTTGCCTGATAGAATTGTCGAAAAATGAAAAACTATAATTCCAGAGAAAAGAATTATTTGGGACAAGCTTACGGCCTGTGTTCAAGGAAAAACTGAAGGCGCCACCGAATTCTTTAACAGATTCGAGCAGGTATTTTCTGACTTCAGTGGACAGGATTTGGGTACAGAGTCTGGGAAAAGGTTGTTTGTGGACAAATTTGTACATGGATTGTTGCCTGACATCCAGTCACAGATTATGTCCTCTGAGAGCGCTTGGCAGGCAAAATCTCAATCTGAGGTTTTGCACATGGCTCAGTATTATGAGAACCGTGTTAATAATGAGAAGGAAAAAATTGAAAAGAGGAAAGGAGATTTGAAAACCAAAGTATTATTACAGCAAATTGTTAGAAACCCCAGAGGAGGCACGACACAGACCAGAGGTTAGTATGTCCCAAAAGGAAATGCTCCTTTGGGTCCTGTGAATATTAATCAATGTGCTTATTGCCGCCAGGAAGGTCATTGGCGAGCACAGTGCCCGTCCTTCGCCAAAGGTCAAACAGTGCGTTTGGGAGTATGGGTAGACGACCTAGGGGCCGCCCTGGAGCAGGGGGCCCTGATAGAGGTCAGTTTTTGCAAGATCCTCAGCAACCTTTTTCACAGGAAAATCAGACCTTGAGTGTGGACTCGAGGAACATATTTGATCACCTTTCTGCTGCCTACCTTTCTGAAGAGCTTCCTTCTGACGAGGCTCTATTTCATTAGGACTGCCCGAAGCAGGGTTTGGAACCTTCACCTATTCCCGTTAATCAGAAAGGCCCCTACGTTGAATTATTAGTAGGGAATAGGAAACACCAGTTTTTGATAGACACTGGAGCACAGAAGTGCTCCATTGATCATTCTCGGGTTCCAAACATTCCACTGTCAGGGCAAACCAATGTTTCCGTAGGGTTTTCTGGTATACCAATTGTTTGTCCGGTTTCTTCACCGGTGTCTGTTTCTTTGGGTCCCTTTACGGACCATTGCCCTTTTCTTCTCACTTCGAACTGTGGAGAGAATTTGCTGGGGTTGAATTTGTTAAAGAAATTGAATGCAGTAATTCATTGTTCTTCTGATGGAGTACGGCTGACGGTTTCACCACAGCAACTTCCTAATTCTCAGTTCCTGATTCGACCTTTACCTCCTCAGTTTAGCATTGTCCCGGAATGTTTATGGGCGGTAGACGACAATGATGTTGGGGTATTACAGATTGAGCCCGTTAAAATAGTTTTGAAACATGGAGTGAAACTACCACGCATTCCGCAGTATAAAATATCAGTTGTGGGCGAGCGTGCTTTGAAATGCATTGTCTCTGATTTTGTGCATCGTGGGGTGATCGAGGAGATTACAGGTAGTCTGTGTAACAGTCCGATCTTGCCTGTATATAAGAAAGGTGACAATGCAATTCCATATCGGTTCATAATTGATCTTCGTGCTATTAACAGAGTTGTCGCCCCACAATTTCCAATTGTGCCTGATGTGATGACGATATTGACAATGATCCCTGCTACGGCTACGCACTTCAGCGTTGTGGATTTAAAAAACGCTTTCTTTAGCATTCCTATACATAAGGAAAGCAGATATCTGTTTGCATTCACCTTGGGGGGACGCTCATTTACATTTACCAGGGCACCTCAAGGGTATACTGAAAGTCCAAGCATTTATAGTAGAGCTTTCAAAGAGCAGCTCGACACCCTTGAATTGCCACCTACTTGAACGCTGCTTCAATATGTTGATAATTTGCTTTTGGCTGCAGACTCTGAGAGTGCTTGTAAAGACGGCACTGTACTGTTGCTTGTTCATTTAGCTAAAAATGGTCATAAAGCTTCACTCAAGAAATTTCAATATTGTTGTCAGGAGGTCGCCTATTTAGGCTACCTCCTGTCAAAGGAGGGGAGAAGATTGACACCTGAAAGAATAAAACACATTTCTGGCATGTCTGTTCCAAATACACAGAAGGAAGTCAGAGCCTTAATAGGCATGGCTTCCTACTGTAGGTTGTGGATCCCGAACTTTTCGCTAGTGATAAAACCGATGTTGGCTTTGACGAAGAAGGGCATTTCTCTGCCACTGCCATGGAAATCGGAACATCAACGATCATTTGAGCTTCTCAAAACCGCGTTATGCTCTGCACCGGTTCTGGGTACTCCAAATTATGACAAGGCCTTTGTGTTGTTTGTGCATGAATGTGATGGATCTGCTTTGGCTGTGCTAACACAGGAACACGGAGGGAAGAATAGGCCATGCGGCTACTACCCCTCCGCCCTTGATCCTGTCGCATGCGCTTTGCCAAGATGTTTGCGCGCTGTCGCTGCTGCTGCCGCGTCTGTGAAACAGAGTGAGGGAATGGTCCTAGGCCATGATTTGAATTTGATGGTACCTCACTCTGTTGATATTTTATTGAACAAATCCCAAACGCAACACCTCACCTCTGCGCGGTTAACAAGGTATGAATTAATTCTGTTTGCCCCCCACATCCAAATTAAGAGGTGTTGTGTTCTTAATCCGGCTGAACTCTTACCTTTCCCGCAAAACACTGTTTGTGGTGACGAAGAATTACATGACTGCCTGTATACCACTGAACAAGAAACGAAGGGCAGGATAGATCTCATAGATACTCCTTTGGATAATGCAGAAGGGGAGCTGTTTTGTGATGGCTCCTGCTTCAAACTTTCAGATGGTACATCTACAGCTGCTTATGCAGTTACTACATTAAGTAAAGTTGTTGAAACTAAGAGAATTTCGCATAACTCCGCGCAGGCCGCAGAGATTATAGCGTTGACCCGAGCTTGTGAACTCTCCCAAGGACGTATAGTAAATATATATACTGATAGCCAGTACGCATTTGGGGTGGCTCACAACTTTGGAAGGCTCTGGTCGGAAAGAGGGTTCCTGACCTCACATGGGACCAAGATCCAGCACGGCCCCTTGATAGTGCAATTACTCTCGGCACTCTCACTCCCTAAACAGTTAGCGATCATGAAATGTGCAGCACATCGTAGGGTCATAGATGATGTGGGGAAAGGGAACGCTTTTGCAGACCTGATAGCCAGACAAACGGCCACAGACCTTAGCACGGACATGTATGCTTTGAGGGAAATGAGAGATGCTTATATAATGGGTGAAGGCATTGGGTCTGTGCGAGATATTCAAACTGATGCCACAGTAGAAGAATCTAAAAGGTGGGCTGAAGGAATGGGGAAACTGGATGATGAAGGGTGTTGGGTGGATACGTCTGAAGGAAAATGGTTGCTCCCTGATTCATATGTATTGGCAATGGTTACGATGGCACATGGTCCTACACATGTGTGTGCCCAGCAGATCACGAAAATGTTAGAACAAGTTTGGGTGAATAACAAGATTCTGGAGACTGCGAAAAGATACGTCCGAAATTGTATGATCTGCTTACAGCACAATGTGGGTAAGGGGACAGTAACTCCAAGAGGAAGCTTTGGGCCCCCTTCTGTTCCCTTCGAGGTCATTCATTTTTTTTTTTATTGAGATGGAACGATGTAACAATCTGAAATGTGTTCTTGTAATTATTTGTGCCTTTAGTAAATGGGTCAAGGCTTTCCCCGTTAAAGATGCTACCGCCATGACCACTGCAAAGATTATGGTAAAAGAATTCTTTCCTCGATTTGGGCTCCCGGGGGTAATTTGGTCGGATAATGGTCCCCATTTTATTGCAGCAGTAATTTTGCAGATATGCACAGCCTTACGTATTGAAAAACGATTTTACTCAGCTAGACATCCTCAAAGTGCTGGGTTGGTGGAAAGACGCAATGGTATCTTAAAGAATAAGCTTGCGAAAACATGTCCCGATACCAAACTGAAATGGCCAGATGCCTTACCTATTGTACTATTAGCTATGCGTACCACACCTCAGACTAAGACTGGGCTTTCTGCATTTGAGGTAGTGATGGGGAGACCTGCTAACATTTGGGGTCTCCCAAAACCTAAAGCCCTGAGAGAGGTGGAAAATGTATTGCTTGTAGACTACTGTAACCAGTTAACTAAAAACCTGTATTTCATTTATCACCAGGTGCACTCAGCTTTACCTTTACGGTTTACGGGCCCAGGACACGATATACAGCCTGGAAGTTGGGTCCTAGTGAAGGCCTACGAGAGGTCTTCCTGTCTCGCGCCTCGCTGGCGGGGACCCTACCAGGTGTTGCTGGTCATCCGGACAGCAGTGCAGGTGGCTGGAAAGAAGCACTGGATCCACGCGACGCATGTCAAGAAACTTCCTCACCCGACGCCACACGTTACAGAAGAAGCAGAACCCCTCGCTGATGCTACAATCTCTGATCCTGAAGTAGCAAACAGCGCTGTGAGTGCGTCGGAGAATTTCTCTGAGCCCGAGGAGCTTGGGGAACAGTCCATTTCATCTCCGCACTCTCTTGAAAAATCACTTCCGGAAAATACTGTTTCAAGCTCTGCGACTTCCGTCGCCTCCGATACGTCGCTCCCCTCAGGAAGTGACGACACTTTATTTCCGGATCAGACAATCTTGGGTACCACCAGGTACAACCTTCGACGAAGGAAATAGAACTACAGCATTAGTTTTTCCGTGCATCTGGAAACAGGAAGTGATTGGAAGTTTTCTTTTGTATAAGAAAGTTCTGTTGAACAAAAAGGGATTCTGCTGGCTAGGGTTGGGAAGAACTAAGAAATCGCGCGACCGTAGCATCGCCAGCAACGAACATTGGGGTCGTCGATTGAGGAACTACAATGCCTGCCACCTCCACTGCTGCTCCCCGCACTGGACTTGTGAATAAGGGGGTGACCAACTTGGACAATGAACAATGTGCCTGGACCCCTAAAACGTACTGCTGTGTTTTGATAATGATAATTGTTATTTTTGCAACTACTGCTGTAGGACTTTGGTACTTTGAAGAAATCTATCCCCTAAAACCTTTACTACCGACCGAGATTGTACCAACTGCTTTGACTCCCTCTGTACACCTTCACACTCTGTCGCCTAGAGACTCCCAACATAGACAAAAGTATCATAATAACACTCTAATGATAGTAATGAATGCAACTCATGCCATTTTTAATAAGAGTAATTGTTGGATTTGTACTCATTTACCGCAACATGGGAACAAGGGACTGGGATGGTATATTTATCCTTTACCTTTAACGACTGCTTGCTATGCCTCTCTTAGAGCACTATTCTTTGGCCATTGGAATTATAGCATCTCAGGGAACTTTGATGGCACTAATCTGAATGATTTTGAGAAACGTGAATTAACTCCCCTGGGATGCTCGCTTTTTGCAAATAGAAGTAAACCTAATGTTGCTTCTATTAGGCCGCCTGATAAACTGTCTCTTCCTTTTCAAACTTTAATTTCTTTTAAAATGGCTCTGATAGGCAATAAGGACGCCGTTACTCCTTCTTACTCTATAAATCATAGCCCTGACTCGGTCCCCTTTTGTGTACAAAGAACACAATGGCACTAGGCCAATGGGAGATTTTGAAGGTTGTAAAAACATTGTAAATTTGACTGGAGAAAACAGGCCTCTGTATGTAGGGGGGCCTGTTTATTTTATTTGTGGTAGTTTAGCATTTCCCTGGTTGCCCAAGGACTGGCAGGGAACCTGTTATTTAGGAATACTGTTACCCGGGGTATTTGTAGCTAGTACATTGGAGGTTTCTAAGGGTCGCCCACGGCGGGACAAGAACGGAGATACCCCTGGGCAAGTATTGGGAGATATAGCGAAATCAGTTGTGCCCTTTTGGGGACAAATAACAAACTCTGAGAACATTAGGGGATTAGCAAGGGTATTGGAGAGAACGATCAACCGGACCACGGACATACTCTACAATATGACAAAAAGCAATAAGATTGGTAGCACTTCAAAATCGGATGGCATTAGATGTCATTCTGGCAGAACGAGGTGGAGTATGCAAATTAGTGGGGTCCGCTTGCTGTGTTTTCGTACCAGATTCCTCGCCGACAATTTTTAAAGCAATACAGAACTTGCATACTCTTAGTTCTGAAGTACATATCCCTGTAGGAGATTAGAATCTTAGCACCTGGTTCTGGGATTCTTTACGATCTTGGGGTTGGAAGGTGCTTTCTGTTATTCTGGTTATTTTGGGGATCCTGCTATTCCTTTGTTGCTGTTTTCAATGTCTTCCGAGTATATGTGGAATGCTAGGGGGATGTTGTGCCCAAGCAGTGAGCACAATAGGGCATAGAATATATGCCCCAGATACAGCTTCTAAAGAGTTTGTGTTACAAGAGGTTCTGATGAATGACCTAATGGCTATAGATATTACAGACAATGATTCGGGATGTATGGATGACAACACATGGAGTTATTTGCAAAAGTATTAGAAATGATGTTAGCACTTGGCATAGGCCAAAAGGAGGGTCTGTTGGAATTGAAATGATATTTTGCCTCCTATCGCAGTATTTGAATGTGTGTTGGCCTACGCCAAGTTGTCTAAAATATCATGTAAATAGACTCCGCTGCAAGGTCTTGACCTTAACGAAAAATTGTGTAAGTCGCCATCTTGGATTTAGCCGCCATTTTAGGTTCTCTTGTAATGTGGAAGTCACCCTGAACATCAAAATGGAGGCCGAATGACATTCTGGGTGAGATTCTGGCCATTGTGACCTCCGCACACATGAATAAGTAATATGCCTGCAGGCCACTTGTCGGGGTCGCGAACTGAGACCTTGTCCTACCCCTGACCTATGTGTAAATGAACAACTGTATCAGCGGAACTGATCAAAATGCATACATTATGGGATTGACCTGGCAAGGAACCCTAGGCCTGGTCCCAAGAATGGTTAACCCGCGAGGGGGTTGGCAGGGGCTAGATAAAGAATATAAAAGCACAAGTATTCCAATGTACGGTCTCTCTACTAATGCATCGAACCTTCGTTGAAGTTCGTTACGTTACTCTGAGAGCCGAATAGCTATCTGTTTGTCAATTGACTTTTTGGTAACTGTTGCAGCTTTTAAATAAATCACTTTGTATGTCCTTTGTAACCTGTGTTGGTGTGTTTCCTTTGGGCTTCCCAGCCTCATATCAATTTCTTTGTTTTAACACCCCCACCCCCCAGCCGTCAGGTGCACCTGCCAGCAGGACCCCACTCATGTCCCCCTGCACCCCCACCCCCCAGCAGTCAGGGGCACCTGCCAGCAGGCCCCCACTCATGTCCCTCTGCACCCCTACCCCCAAGCAGTCAGGGGCACCTGCCAGCAGGCACCCACTCATGACCCACTCATGTCCCTTTGCACCCCCAGCAGTCAGGGGCACCTGCCAGCAGGCCCCCACTCATGTCCCCCTGCACCCCTACCCCCAGCAGTCAGGGGCACCTGCCAGCAGGCCCCCAATCATGTCCCCCTGCACCCCCACCCCCCAGCAGTGCGGGGCACCTGCCAGCAGGCCCCCACTCATGTCCCCCTCATGTCCCCCTACACGAAATGAAGATGCACAGTCATGGCCCACTTCTACACCAAAAAATACCACATCACGCCACCCCATTCTTGAGAAGCAATGATTTCACAATCCACCCCACACTGACCTGCCAAACTCAAGACACAAACCAAAACTCAACTATGTACATCAACACATGTCCATCACACACATACACAGCTTGGCATTGCTTGTGTACACCCACAATTTCACATGCATCAACCAAATGAGCAAATATCACACACGGAACTAAAATATGAAAATGTATTATGTACATAAATAAATAAATTAATATCAAACCTGAAATGAAAAGCATGTGAAAAAGATGAGTGAATAAAAATGATAAGCAATGCAAACAAATTTGAAAGAAAAACAGTCCAAACTCTCCCACCACCAACGCAAATCCAAAAAAAGGTAAAAAAAAGATATCCATTGTTTCATGTTCATAATGATAAATAAAAATGCAAAATCAATCTATAGTCCAACTATTTACAATTAAATAGTCCTTAAAAAAAAACATTACTCCATGTCCATAATGAAAAAAAAAATCCAAATGAAACCATGATGTAACTATATACAATCCATTGTCCAAAATAAAAATCTGTTAATCCATGTGCAAAAATCCCAAAAATAAATCAATCCATTGTCCAACGATGTAAAGGGTCCATGAGCCCAACTAAACAAATGAAACCTACCTAAGAAACTACCTAAAAATATAACTATATACAAATGTGTGTGGCATTGTCCATTGACCACAAATAAAAGGAAAATGAAAAGGATACCTAACTCTAAAAACTATTTACAATGGCAGCGGGCTGGTCCGATGGCTCACTTTTGGATGTCCCGGGCCAGGGCATCATCGAACTCCTGCTCAATGTCGTGGAGGCGGTCCTCTTCCATGGCCCCGAGGGTTCGCAGGGACAACAACATGTTCTCCTCCAACTCCCTGCGAATTGCCTTGAGGCACTTGGCCCGTATTAGGGCCCTCTGCATGGAGTTCTCCGCCCTGACCATCGTGAGCCGTGCCTCCTCTGCCCGCTGCTGCTCTGCATCTATAGCATGGCCTAACCGCTGCCACACGGAAGACACTTCCAGTCCTGGGTCCTCCTGCCCTCTGGCTGATGCCTGCCCTTCCGATGACAAAGGCCCCGAGCCATCATGGCTCCCACCTTGCTGCTGCTGTGCCTCTGCCTGTGCCCTGGCTCTTGCTGCCTGCACATCCTCCTCCCGCTGGGGTGCAGTTGTTGATGTGGTCACCCCTGCTGGACGTCCGACTCCCGACTGTGGCAGGGATATGTCCTCCACCAGCCTTGCCGTTGGGTCAGAGGCAGCTCCACAGGGTACCCAGGGGATACATGGGTGGGAAGATGGCATGGAGAACGACTGGCGCATATGGGTTTCAGTTGAGGAGGGGGTCGGAACAAGGTCCAGCAAACGGAGGAATCCGGCCCTGGTGAGCTGTCCCAGTAGGTCAACACGGTCAACGAGCCATTCGAGATGACGTGCAGTCTCCTCATGAAAAGACTGCAGGTCACCTTGCATGGCCTGTTGACGCAACGCCACCCCACCTAGAACAGGCTCAATCCGGTCCCGGATAGCCACGTCCACAGGGAGAGGAAGGCCAGTTGTTGTAAGCGGATACCCTCCCTGAAAACGGGTCTGGACGTAGGCAACCCTGCTGGTGCGGGATGATTCAGTCACAGGATCGGGGACAGGATTACACACAGGCACCTCCGCGGTGGCCTGTGCTGCCTCCTGTCCCTGCCCCTGCACTGCACCACTAGCACCAGTGGAATCCCCACCTCCAGACCCCGTGTCTGTCCCTTGCACGGCCTCCTCCTCCACCAAACCCCCCACCAACCTGGATGAGTCCGTGCCATCTCCCTCTGTCGGACCATGTGGGGTCTCAGCTACCCCTTCTGCTGCCGAGGAGTCCAACTCTGACCTCCGCCTCTTGGACCTTCCCTCGGCAGCTGTGGCCTGGTACGTGGCACCGGACTCCTCACTCCCCGACAAGATGACAACCTGGGAGGGGAGCCAGGCCTTGCGTCTCGGGCTGGCGGGATGATCCTTGCTGCTGTGCTCCACAGCACCATATCTGCCCTCTTCTTCAGTTGATGCTGCAGACAGGGAGAGATAAAACACAGGCATCAGGGCACTGTACAATGGACTGATACACACATGCGAGTTGCACATGAGTGGCATTGTTTAACTACAGACACGGCATCACACTCCACGACACACATGTCATTTTAACTCACACACATGAACATTTCAACAGCAATATTGCACCAGGCAGCACCATCCATACACATACAGCATGAACAGCCAAAGGTGAGCCTGACATCACATGAAACACAAGGAGTGCAATAGACATGCACACACGCCACAACACGTACATGCATGTCTACATCACCTCCAACTGTTGCAGTGATGAGATCGCCATACATGTCACATCTGCCATTCATCCTTCTACATATCAGTGTCAAGTGCATCCATGTTGCATCACAGTTACACACTTGTCAGATACACATACATGCACATGTACACAGTGCAGATACATGCATTATGAACCACCATCCATGCCACAACCATGCCAATGTACATACACAGAAATTCAAACATGTGTGCTCCTACACCTGCATTTGCCCAGCATGCTTACCAACACATACACCATCAATGTGTCTCACAACTGAGAGGACTCACATGTGGCAGCCTCATGCCCATGTTCATACACATCCCTACATGGCCCTACATAAACATATGTGCAACCTGCACACTACTGGCTCACCACGACACGCACAGCGTACTATCAACATGCATGTACACTTACCGCTCGACTTCAGACGGGTCTGCCTCTCAAGGATCTGGACGTAGAGCACTGGGCATATGCGATCCAGGACCCTCATTTGATGGTTCAACTGCTGGCCCCGGCGCCCCTTGGCATCCGCTGCCTTAGCGAGGCGCCGGGCCTTGTTGAGGGTCCTTGACCTGAAGTCCTCCCTGCGCTTCTTGACATGATGTAAGTCGTGGACTGCCACCCCCTCCACGTTGATGGCAGTCACGATGTCCATCCAGATCCTGGTCCGTCTTTCATTGTCGGCGCGCAAACTTCCAAAGAGGGCATCATACTGCCCCAGGACTTGCTCCACCAGGACACCAACTTCGGTGGCAGTGAAGCTGGTGGCCCTCTGTCTCTCTGGCTGGGGGTTGCCAGTGCTGCCAGATGGTGTTGTGCTGGACATGGCAACCCCAGAGGCAGGAGTGGGTGGGCAACTGAGTCCTGGGGCTGGGCTGTGGAGCGATGGAATCCCAGTCGGGAGTCTTCGGTTCCAGCAGGGGTGGTCACAGCAACTACACCCCTGGATGACGTGCAGGCAACAAATGGCAGGGCACGTGGGCCGCAGGCAGTCAGGCAGCAGCAGATGGCAGGTGGGAGCATGCTCGGGGATCTGGGGGGCAGTAATTTGGCCTTCTGGGCAGTAGCGTGGTCTTCCGTGTGTTTTCGCGTGGCCAGCTTGATACGGAGTGATTTGGCACGTGAAAAAATTGCACGTCAGTGTGTAATTCGAGGAAAGGGCCTTAGCGCGTAAGCGCGTCAGCACACGCACATGATTTAATTGGACCAAAGGCCCTTAGCACGTAAGCGCGTAAGTTACATTACGCGTGCGGCCGTTTCCCTCATAGCAAGTGATGACAGAGCACACGTGGAAAAACTGCACGTCCGAGTGTCATTGCGTGTAATTGGAGGAAAGGGCCCGCGTCCACGCGTATCTGAGTTGTACGTGTGGGCCGGTTTAAAAGCTACGTGTAGGAAGCCATTTCCTTGTACATGCTTTTCATGGAGAGCGAGTGGGTGAAAACTGTACTTCTTGTCAGTTCACACGCAATTACTTCACCACGTTTCTAGTTCGTACTCCCTGTTACCTCTGACAGCTCTTTATTGATTTTTTGTTGGGCCTGTTTCCTCAAACAGGGTTCACTTCTCCTTTTGTCCTGTCTCCTCAGACAGCGTACAATTCTTCTTTTGGCGGGGGTGTTGCCAACGCTCACACATGCGTATTTTTCACGTTCTTTTTCAAGACAGACGGTGAGTTCCGCACGTACTTAGCAACTGTGCTTGCCCAGTGTGTCTCGTTCCCCTTCAGAGGTCATTGTAGGCTGCGTGTATTACGCATACGCTTATTTTTGTGTTTCTGGGTGCCAAAGCATAGTGCAGGTTAATTTTTCCATGCACGTGGTCTATGAGGGGTTCCGTGCACGTTAATTTTGGATTTTGGGCTGCCTGTGCGTTGCGTGACCCGTCATCTTCCCCCTGGGGTCACAGACACCCTTGTTAGAGCACTAGGGTATGAATTCCATCTAGTATCCTACCCCTTTGACCCCTAATTGCCCAGGACAATAGTTTACTGCAACTCCCATACGCACAACAACATCAGTGCCATGGTTGGGAGGCGACCAAGCGGTAAGGGAGGCAAAGGTGGCCGACCTTCAAAAGGTGGGTGTGGTGGGCACGGTAGGGGACGTGGCCGGGATTTGTAGGGTGCCCCTATACCCCCATGTGTGGAGGAACAATCAGGGACACCCATGCCCCCCCATGGTTGAGGGAAACGTGGCCGACACCATCCCAGCTCAGCCCCTGTTGGACCAGCCCATTGTGGCACCTGACCTGGCACAGGATGACTCCCAGGCTGACTTCCAGGTCAGCAAGTCTAGGCCACGTGTGGCGGTGCAAGTTGTTGTCACCAAGCCACGTGGATCTGGGGCAGCTATCTCATCTGCTGCCCCAAGTATGCAGGGTGGGGAGGCTGCAGGGGCAGCTGCAGCTCCATCCGCCCCAGCTCTGACTCTCCCAGCCAGGACAGTGTCAGTCCAGGTTCATCAAACTGACGTTCCCCCTGCCAACATTACCCTGCAACCAATGCCTGCATCAAGACCTATGGTCATTGTGCATTCCCACACTCCTACTACCCAGTCCACCGGTGATTCTGCCCCTACTGACCAGAGCGGCGTAAGCCACTCTGGCTCCGCTCCACCTAAGAAGGGGGCTCTGGCTCGACAGGCTGAGACCCCAGACACTGCTACACACACTGGCACATCAAGGAAGCCTTGCTTTAATAACGCAGAACTTGATGCACTTGTGTCCTATGTGTCGGCACATAGCCACGAAATGCTGGTGACTGCAGGGTCCAAGAACACAACTGGTCAACGTAAGGCACACTGGCAGATCATTGCCGACCGCATAAGTGCCCTTGGATTTGTGAGGCACACAGCTGATGATTGCTACAAGCGGTGGAATGACCTGAAACGCAGAGCAAAGAACAAGCTGGCCTCAAATCATGCCGCTACTCTGGTGACTGGTGGTGGGTCTCCACAAGAGGACAACAAACTCACTGAGCATGAGTCTGTTGCTGCGGCCTTCGTCACAGAGGAACAGATCCAAGGTGTGGGAGAACTTCCTGATTATGATGCATTGTCCGGTGAGTGCCCATGCATGTGTGTGTAATGCATGAGTATGTTTTTGGGTGACGGGTTCTGATTGAGTGCCAGGTGAGGGTGTGTGTGCCTGAGTGGTATGGGTCACCCATGTGCTTCATCCAAAACATTCAGCGACCTTGGATTTGGGTGTGACAGTATCCCTTCTGCCCACAGTAGTAATTTAGCGCAACATTACGGCAGTTGACCTTGAAGTTACATCTTGCAACAACATTGTTGTTTGTATTTTTCAGTGTTCGTTCAGGCTGATTGTTTCAATTCTCCCACTTTTGCTACACATTCCTCAACCGTATTGTCACATTTGTGACATGCTTCTGTCATTGATGAACCCCACATTGGCCCACATGTGTTACCTTGTTAGGTGAATGATTTGACCATTCAGACTGAGTGAGTATTGGCCTGATCACATACATTTTTGGGGCCTGTTTGAATGTGGAACATGATAGTTGTTTCCTGTCATGTTGAAGTGCAGATCGGCCTGCAATCACTGTATTTTTGTACACTGGATGTGTTGCAGTGTGTGGCACATGCGTATTTTGTCACACTATGTAGCATTTTTCATCTCATCATGTCCATCTCACATGGATGGCTGACAGTACTCATTCACTGACAAATGGATGTACTTGTGGAATGTACCATAGCTATGGTACATGCCATCTGTGTGATTGCATGTGTCATGTATGTGTATTGAACATGCCACTCACAGGCCAATGTGTGATGGCAGTGCTACCCAGCATGCAACAAATGTGTTGCTCTTCCATCTTGGTGTCATCAGTGTCTGCCTTTTGCCTCCGCTTCCAACTCAGTGACAGTGCATGCATGGGAGGGTTATAGTCATGTGGGACATGTGTAAATCATGTACTGGTTCTGTAGCTTGTCAGGTCTATTTGTGTGCTATGGTGTTAATGTCTGTTTCCATTTTTTGTCTTTCATGTTTTTGCAGGGGATGACGCGCTTGATGCTGTTGAGGTTAAGGAGATGGTGCATACCCAGGAGGAATCTCAGGCACGACCGGGCACCAGTGGGGGATGTGGTGTGGTGGTGGGTGAGAACCCAATCTTGCTGCAGACCATTCTGTCCAGGCGTGTCTCTGGATGCACCTCCCCAGACCTCTACTCAGGTGCTGATTCGGATGATGAGACCTATGTGCTGTCGCAGGTAAGTGTTTCTGGCAGGGATTCTGTTCTGTCCAACCCACCTGCACCAGGGGTAGAACCCTCTATGGGGATGTCAGTGTTGGTAAGTCCGCCTTTGGTGGTTACGGATGCAGGGTCACACTCCACAACATCTGATCCTGTTCCTGGGCCAGCAGATCAGAGGGGGAATGCAGTCCTGCAGCCTCAGGCAGTGCCGGCACAGCAAGGCGCAGATCGGCTTGCCCCAAACAGGTGTGGTGCCCGCCGACGTGGTGGCCGTACACCACCAGGCAATACCGTATGGGAACAATCCATGTATGGAATGGCAACCCAACAGGCAGCATCAGTTGAGATGATGGCTCAAGCAATGGAGAGGGTGGCCACTTCCATTGTCCCCCCTGAAAGGCAGATGGAGTAACTACAGCAGGCAACAGACTCCATTTGCCAATCACACAGGGAAGACATGTTGGCGTCCAACAGGGACCGACGGGCGGCACTGGAGACTCTACGCCAATCGATATCAAGAGAGTCCCAGGGCCAAAGGGAAGCCCTGAGGGTAGAACTCCATCACCTCAGGGAGACTCTTGTTGACCTTGAGGCTTCCACTAACTTGAGGACAGAACAGCAGCTGGAGCGGATCACATGTTTGCTCTCGGCTGAGATGCAGGCAACTCGGGAGAGATCCGGGCATCACGTCAGGTGCTGCATGGGTATCTCTGCACTATCATCCTCCAGAACTAGACCTTCAACACCCGCATGCTTGCTGCCATGGAGGATCATACCAGGGCTTTGCATGGGCTGCCTCCAATAGCACCACCACCTCCTGATGCAGCAGCAGAGGGTGATGAGAGCGACAGCAGCAGTTCTCCCACAATGGCATGGCTGTGCAGGCCATGAGACCATAGAGGTGTTTTTGTTCCCAACATCCACACAGGTGGCTGTTGGTGCGCACCCTGTCCTGGGACCTCCTGGGTGGCCTCCCCCCCGGTGCCCACATGGCTATTTTAGATTTTTGATTTTTGATTTTAGATTTTAGATTTTAGATTTTAGATTTTAGATTTTAGATTTTTGATTTTTTTTTTCCAGTGTGTTGCCTTGTGTGGCTCCGGTGGGCATCCACTGTATTCCGGCTGGGCACATTCAGGCTTGTCCTGAGTTTGGGTTAGATGCAGGGTTCGTGAGACGCACACCCCTCCTGCTTCCCGTTTCTATGGGCTTGCAAAGGGTGTGCCCAAGTGACAGTGAATTACACAGTGACGTTGGACTCCCATGAGCTGTGTGGGCAGTCTGTAGTCAATACTGTGTATACATTCCTAGTGGATATTGTTGTTGTATTGTACACTGCATGGTGTAATGATAAGTGCTTGTGCATCCATGTCTTCCTCCTAATTTGCAGGTTCATTCCTCATGTCTTCACAATGCCGTCTACTTTGGAGATGGAGTTCATGTTTTAAGCAGTGCACTTACACATGTGCGTGGCAGCAACACTGTGCAGTTGGAAGGGGTCGATGTGCTGGCATAATCAGGTTGTAAGACTACCACTACTTTAACTTAGTACTGTCATGTTTTTTCTATGTTTGAGGTTGTGTAGCTGCATTGTATTGTTGGTAAGTATTTGGTCATGTGTGTTGTTAGTTCTACATTACTGGGAGCATAGTGTGTGTGGGCAGTTTCCATTAGGGACACTGTACTTTGTGACACTTGTGTCAGGTTTTGGGGATTGCTTTGTTTGCTCTCACATAGCATGACATGCCATGGTGTGTTGGGTGGCGGTGCTGGGGAGGGGTTGGGTGACATGGCACTGTTGTTGTATTTTGCAAGGGGGTAATGAATTTAGCAGCATAGAAGTGTGTCTTTTGATGACACAGCATTGGTGGTGTTTGTGTAGGTAGGGATGCACACAATGTAACACTTCCAGGTGACCAGTCTCAGGCTGGTATGGTTGTGACAGTTGACTGTCCCTTATGTCATCATCATTGATTGTCAGCTTGTATGTGCCAGGGCCGTGTGCATTCCACAGGGGTGTGATTTTAGGTGAAGTAATTACCCACCAGCTGCGTACGGGCTGCCTCACAACGTGCCCTTTCCCCTCCCATGCGCAGCGGGCGTGCATGTGGTTGGGGATGTGGGGGCACCACCATGTCCACCGGTAGGCCCCGGCATGTTGCAACGTTGTGCAGGACACATGCTGCCACTATGATCCTGCACACTACTGGGGGAGTGTATAACAGCTGCCCACCATAACGGTCAAGGGAGCGAAAGCGCTCCACTATGCCCCGGGTTGCAATGTGGGCTGTGTTGTATTTTACCTCGGGTGGCGTGGTGGGGTTCCGAATTTGCGTCATCATGTGGGTGTTCAGAGGGTAGGCACTGTCCCCTAGGAAGGTGGTGTTGGGTAACATTAGTGGGGTTGTGACATTACATGCATGTGCTGTGGCATTTATACTCACCGAGCAGCCATGTATCGTCATGCCGCCCAGCTTCTAGGTCCCAGTTTAGGGTTGACATTCTGTAAATAGAACTGTTGTGGGTGGACCCCGGATAGTTGGCATATACTGATGTGATGATTCCCTTGCCTTGGCATCACATACTACCTGCATGTTGATGGAATGCCAGTGCTTGCGATTTCTATAGATGTGCTCTGATGCCCTGAGGGGACGTAGAGCCACATGGGTGCAATCAATGGCACCTAGGACTTTGGGGAATTGTGCTACCCCATAGAAATCCTGGACGGCAGCCTGCATTTCTGCAGGTGTTCTGGGCAGGTATATGTGCCTGCGGACTGATGGGCGTGCAGTCATGATGGCCAAGACTTGGTGTAGGCAGCGTGACTGCGTGGCCTGTGACACCCCCCCACTATAGCACTTGTCCGCTGAAATGATCCAGTGGCCAAGAAGTGCAGTACATTGAGGACCTTCTGCAGGGGGCTGAGTGCTTGGGAGCACAGGGTGGGTGATGTGTGGTCATCCTCACACTCACTCACCAGGTTGAGTATTATGTGAGGTGGAAACCTGTACCTCCCATACACCTGGTCATCAGGCATCCCAAAAAGGCTGGTTCTGGGTGTGAAAATTCTGGGCCTGACTATCCTCCTCCTCCTCCTGCGGTATCCCATGACCACTGCTGCTAGGAACGGTATATTCATCCTGCCTTCTGAGCTTGTTTGTTGTTTGCATGCACTTTTATGCTGCGCGGGTCCACGTACGCCTTCTTCCTGCTAGTGTACGTGTTTCCGGATTACCCCATCTTTTTTGGCGCACGCGTTAACCCCGTTTGATTCCATGAATACGTGTTTTGAACGTGCCTGTGGGCGTTCCGTGCATTTGCCTCCTGTACTTCCCCCGTGATGCCCACATTTCCACGCGTTGTTCCCCATTCCGCGTGTCACGCCCCCGGTTCCTCCTACTTTTGTTGTGTGTGCCGCGCTATGTGCGATTTCGCTGTGCGCGTAGTGCACACTGTTTGGAGACATGTGCGCCAGCGTGCGCCATGCAGAATTTTGGTGCACCTCCTGGGATTTACATCCACATGAATCGCTGTGCGCGGCTTTCGCTGCGATTTTCGCACTGGCACTGTGATTCACGCGCTTTCGCACGCTTTTGCACGCTTTTGCACGCTTGCGCCGAAAATTTCAGCGCACATTAATTCCATAAATCGACCTGTAAGTATTTGCCCGTTGTCTCATTTGGGATAGCATTATTTGTATGTGTGTAGTTTAGGGGTATATATTGTACAAACACATGTTTTCCAAAGCAGTAATTCTGTTTGGACAGCATGTGTCAACCAGAATATTTTTTAAGATGTCTTGGCCATTGGGATTTTCTGTAGATATAGATTTGATTTCATTGTGGGATTTTAGTATTCTTTTTTGCATTGAAGCTGGAACAAGGTTGAGCTAGAAAATGTTTTCAGATTTCCCAATACAAGGCTGTACCTGTTAAACCATCAGCAGCTTCATAGGACCCACACTCTATATGCGATTGCATTTTACCAAAGCTGTTATATTTTTGTGAAAGGGTTTTGCCGGGGATTTGTCATTCCAGAGCTCTTTTAGCTTGGTCTTCACAGCTCTGAAATATCTTGCCACTGCAGTTTAATTGTATGAAATGTATTGATTGCCTATGTCAGCATTCTAAAACCGTGTAATGGTAGAATTGTAATCATTAATGTAATTGGATGATTCAACTCTTTTAATGCTGAATGTGTTTTTTGAGATTTTTCATTGACAATCTGTCTAGCAGAAGACATTAGAACTGTTAACTTGATCTTAGGTACATACTAGTCTAGTGAATCAAAAAGGAATTTTTAATTAAGTATTTACTTTGTTTCTGTATCAAAGATGGCAGTAGTTGCAACTCTTTCCTCTTTGGAAATGAAAGATTTGTGCCCATGGCTTGGTGTGTATGTCTTCTGAAGGGATGTCACAGGTAATGTACTTTTCAATACATTGTAAAACAGTCTCATCACTGTTGTGTACACATTTTGGGAGATTAGTTAATCCACAAAAGCATGCGGATGTGTGGTGCTCCTCTGGATTTATATTCTTTCCTCCAAAATAATTGTTTTACTTCTCCATATGGTAGACACTTTTTATTACACATGAAGTTTAACATGGCAATGCAACAATGGTTAAAGTATATTGAGACATTTGCAGGATCGAGAGAACAGAGTTCTATTCCTACTTTATTTTGGTTTGAAGTGCATAGGAAGTAAGGTAAGTCATCCCACGCATATTATGCACAACTCGGAGTAACAAACAATGTATGGGGTGAGGTTCTTTAACATGCAGCATACATCAACATGATGTCAGAACCAGTATTATTTCGTTCCATGCATATTTGCTATGAGATTTGTAATAATTGACTCCAACACTTCATCTTTGTCTTTTACCTCTTTAAAGAGTTCAGCAGTTGACATGTTTAGAGAGTGGGTCCCTGTGTTTAGTGTGTGTAAAACTCCATAACATAGAATTTCTTGTTCACTTTCAAACAAGAGATGAACAATGCATTAAACATTTTGCCGGTTTCTTGGATTTTCAGAATATGTTCATAGAGAATGATATTCTGATGGACTGATTTTTATGGGTTTTTCATCATGGTCTCCTCCTTTTACTGTAGCGAAAAGTAGTGGAAAACACAGTGCTTCTAATCATTTTCCCCATGCACTCATTGGAAACAGTTTGTCTCAATGCAATTGATATTTTGTCATGGTATCTCTGGAATGTAATGGGTGAATGTTATACTGATCAGGAATGTTGCCTTTAGGGATAGGATTAACATGTTCAGACTGACCAGTTTGAGATGTCTTATCATATAATTCTGTTGTTTCTTTTAGGTTTTCTTCTATGCTTATATCTTTGTGTATTCATGGTTTTGTTTAAAATGCTCTAGGGCTTATTTAACGTTGTTCAAGTCAACTTTTGTTTGATTACCATTAACTAGTACAATTAAGGAATGCTGTGCTGGTCGTCCTACTCCTAATGTTTCCACATTAAGGTCTGATGGTAAGTATACTACCTTGCTAGAAAAGGGTTTGACTAATTCTGATGGAGACAATTTGGCAGTTTTGGCCTGCAGATGTGTTACAGCTTGGAATTGGTATACTGTTTGAATTATGACTCTCTCATATAGGTTAAGAGCTTTTGGAATTGGAAATATTTCTAAGTTATTATTGATAGTTTGAGATGCCATCTGGTATCATCATTTGGGTCATCATCTGTGGTTTCTGCGGTTTCGCCAGCCTCTGTCACTTGCAGCATCCCACAAGGGTCAAGTGTCTCATCAAAAGCTCTACAACATCTTTACAAAACCTCTCTTTGACCTTCTAGATATCCACAGAGTCTCCTATACCAACTATGCTGATGATTCTAAGATCCTTCTACCACTTTCAGGGAACTGTCTCACAGACTCCAACAACTTAAAGTCAGTTTACCAGTCCGTTCAAAGATGGATGGTTTCACACCTTCTCTTCTTGAGCAATGAAAAGACAGAAATTCTCTTGGTGAGCTCACAATCTGCACTCAACAAGCTCGACTGAGCCTACAGCTCCTTCACAGTTAATGGCATAAGTCATTGTCTGTAGTAATGTCAAAACCCTGGGTGCATACCTGGACACCACACAGTCCTTATCCAGGCAGGTCAATATGACCTCTTCTGGTGCAGCCTACACCTCAAACTCATTAATGCAAGCATGCCCTTTCTATCTGTTGAGTGGTGCCTTATCATCATAGGAACTCTGATAGGATCAATACTAGACTATTGGAATTACCTTTTTGCAGGGACCTCTGCTCGCAATGTCAAGAAATTACAAATCATTGAAAATGAAAGAGTTGTACTAAATATATCTAGGTGGGAGCACATTTCAGCAGCTGGAAGAAATGCACACTAGCTTACTGTTCATGAGTGGATCATCTTCAAGACTTTAGCCATAACACACAAATATTACCTTAACTCTTTCCAAATATATCTCTTCCAATAATTCACTAAGGTTTATGCTACCAGACCCAATTGCACCCTCTACTCCCATCAATTGTCCATTCCAAGCTTCTCGAGAAAAAGATTGGGTGGAATCAGCTTCCATGTCATGAGTGCCAATAATTGGACCACCCTCCTTGTGTCACTAAGAGCTGAACAGTCTTACTGGACCTTCAGGAAACACCTCAAGAATGTGTTATTCCCCCCATCACCAAGAACTGTTTGAACTGTGAGAACATGTCATGTCTAATTAATACTCATGTCTGTTGTAAACATTGTCTGTAACCAGAGCATTGATGTCTATGGATTTAGTGTGATTCTGTAAATGCATAAATTCATGAATAAATACATCAAGAAAGCTATTACAGGACACGCAAACTATTAAGGGATCAGTAATGGATTTATTTTACTGGTGTTAGATCAAAGGAAATTTAGAACCATTTTGATTCCTCATTGTCTTCTATCTTTTAGGGCATATCTACCATGTGTGTACATTTCTAATAGAAGGTTCTGCAACAGTAGACACACTGATTTTCTGGAATTGCAAAAAACGTGACTTCAAACATTGCTATTTAGTTTTTGTATGTCTTTGTAAGAAGGTTAGTGTTTGAAAGTCGTTTTTTTTTATTATGTAATTTTACTGTGCTTCCCAATACTTGTTCAGTTACAAAATATGTGCTTTGTATGTGTTCTATTTGTCGCAGCACTTATTCAGCTGTTTCATTTAGGAGATTGTTTTCATTTGTTGGTTTTCTGTAGCAGGACCTTCAGCATTGTACAATCTATGGACAAGGTTTCACATTGTAGAATGGTCTATTGTTAACATTTTTATTTGATGGAAGGTGCTTTTACAAGCAGTTCCTAAAATACAGGCTAAGGAATGTTCTCTTAGTCCACTGTGGATGCACACAGGAGTCCATGTTTTGTAACATTTTATTCTACTTTTGTCTTTTATTTTAACGTATTGATTGAGGAATTGTAGATATTTGAATGGCTGTTGGCTCACATTGGATCTTGAACTGCATGTCCATTTGTATAGTGGATGAATTGTGTGGACAGGAGGAACATTTGGTTGAAATATGTTTGGTAAGATTCAGATTTAGTTTGCCGCATTGTTTTTCTCCTACTATTGTAGAGCATTTTACACTATATATGGCAATTGGGTGTTTATTTGATGTTGGTTGTATGCTTCTTCATTGAAATATGATTCTGTGCTACTTGTGTGAAACCATTCACCTGCAGAGAAGATAGAAAAGTTGTCCATGTTCAAATTGCACATGTTTAGACCTTTTTTGTAGTTATTTTATTCATTTAGTTAGTGGTGCTATTCTGTTTAAAATAAATGTAAATAGTTTACTTTTTACTTTTTAGTTTGAATGTGCTGTCAATCAGTGCTTCAAGTATCAGTTTTCTTTGGTAATTTTGAAGTGAGAACATTTTTTAAAATGTATTTATTTGTATGTTTATTGTGCCTACATTGGCATTGGTAGATATAGTTTGAGGTTCATTTTCAGTTGTATTTGTATTACTATGAATTTGTTACTTTTCTTTTTTGATGCAGAACAATACTTTTGTTAGTGGTGACTATTGTATTTTGCAGGAGCATAGTTACTTGTTCTCCAGCATGTACATTTTCTGTAAATTGTTTTAGTGGAGGGCGAGTATATGACCTTCTTCTTATCTGCTCAATGTTGTCTTTGGAGCTGATTTTTAGTAGGCATTGTTTTGTATTGGTTGAGGAAAAAGAAAGTTTGCACTTTAATGTGGTAGAAGGGTTCTGTGGGTGTCATATTACAGGGATGAGAAAGAGTGGTATATGGAAAAAGATACACATTAATTTACGGTGTTGGGACGAGGATATTCATTGAAAAACCTTTTTTAAAGGGACATTATGGTTAAGTTGCACAACTAAAAATATATCAAATTGAGTGAAAAAAACTTTGTTAAAGGGACATTATGTTTCAGTTGCCTTAAGAAAAACCTACCAAATTCAGTGAAAAAAAGTTTGTTAAAGGACGCTATAGTTACTTTGCACTAATAACAACCTTTCCATATTATGGTTAAAAGTAAAACTGAAAAACCAGAGAAATTCACCAGTTATGGTAAGCTAATCACTGTGCACTGCTAAAACTAACACCCATGACATCAAAGATGACATCACAAATGTCATGGATGACATCACTGACAACATCACATGTCTGGCTCCCTCTTTTTTTCTTTACTGACATATCTAGGCCAGGTGGTTTTCTTTACTAACATTCTGGAACTAAAAATTAAAAAGGTACTGTATTTGTAGACGTTACCCTTCTCATATTTTCTTACACTACTTTCCTTAGGGTCCTACGACATCATACGATACATATACATAGGGGTAGAAGCAGGCTTGAAACACAGCAATCATTTCTGTGCATGAAGATAATCAGTTAGGTTATTGACACTTTCTGATAGTACTGCTACTTGTTTTGCTTACTTAACTATCCCTGTATATGGTCATATTTGTATGAGTTGTTCTTACACTACTTTCCATAGGGTCCAGTCACATATTAAGATACATATACATAGGGGAAGAAGCAGGCTTGAAACACAGCAATCATTTCTGTGCATGAACATATTCAGTTAGGTTATGAACACTTTCATCAGTTTTTAGCAGGATACCCTCAATTTGTGCAGATGTACCATACAGCATATGGAACCCCCTCGCCCCATGCAGATAACCACAGGGTCCACACACTGTGTGATTGTCCACGGACCCCGGGTAGCATCCACACTGCCCAAAAGTTGAGGAGTTCTCTTACATTGGTGTACTGTGCAGCAAAGACACTGAACATGTTGAAAAAGCAACAAATAAGTGAATTAGAAGGAAAAATTAAGTATGTAGACAAACTCTGTACTTATGAAAGCAACAGTGCAATTGCATAGGGTATGCAACATAATGGAATGCACCAAGATGAAAAATGACATGTGCTTCCAACAATATTACCTCAGTGCTGCTTTACATACAAACTGAGAAGCAACTGTCAGCGGTACTACTGCAAAGTACTGACAGAAGAACTGTACTAATAAGTGCAAAGTACATTACATGTTGTCTTATGACTGCGCAACACTAGGAATTTTCTTTTCATTTTTTACTCAGAAATGGCAAGCACCCTGGAATGGCTTGAAGAGAAATTCCCTCGGGATGAAATGAGTGAAGACAGTAACTCCATTGGTACACAACACCGTTTGAAATGTAAGACAGTTAATACACATTGCAGATATTTTTTTCTTTAACAGTACATACAGGAAATGAAGGGAATGCCCCAGAAGCAGCAGCTCCTTCACAGTGCATGGTCACAATGACAATGAAGCAAACACTCTACAAAATAAACTAGACAGCCTGGACTTTTACTGACTTAAAAGATTTTGTATAGGGACATATCATGGACAAAATTAAATACCAATGCCCCACCTGTACCTCTTCCCCCTGTCCCAGCCAACCATCCCCAAAAATTCCCTGTACACAAATACATTATGATTAGACCTTATTTCCTTCCTCCCCTGAAGCCCCATCTGTGGAAAACCCTAATTCCCCTGTATATGTTTCCCTTTCCTAATTGTGTATATTTATGTGTGCAATAAACTGCTTTGTGTATAATGTTGCTTTGTGTACGTTTTTTTATTTAAAATCCCTGTTATGAGTCTGCGGACCACATGACTGTCTGGGTTGTCCGCAATTAATCAAAATGGAGGTGTCCTGCGGACACCGCGCTGGAAAGTCTGCATTCTAAATGGAGGTGTCTGTAGGACTGCTCTCCTGTCCACATGTCTGCAAAGTTGTGATGTACCTTTAATTAGTTTGGGGACTGCAACCCTGTCCGACGGACACTGGGGGGCATGCGCATCTCTCCCTCTGAATCCTACGAAAATATGGCCTGTCAGGCATGTTCGCAAAACAGTGACGTACTTTAATTAATTCAAGGCCACAGTCATGTCCGGAGTACACCAGGGCGCATCTCATTTCCTGTGTCCTGCGGACAACGAGCCTGTTTGGTATGTCTGCAAAGTTGTGACATACTCTTAATTAGTTTGGGGACCCCTACCCTGTCCGGCAGACAGCTGGGCGCATGTGCATCTCATCCCATGGGTCCTACGAACACTGCACCTGTTCAGAACTGTCCGCTGCATGTTTGTCACACTTTTAATACATTTGGGGACCTCAACACTGTCCGCAGGACACCTATGCACATGCCCACAACAGATCCTGTGCAATAGGTGTCTGCCGGACAGCCGTACCATTCACGGATGTCTGTGACATCACCATGTGACCACACCCATGCTGAGCGTCAGTCCTTATTTACGGACATGGTCTGAGCCATCGGATACCAAAACATTGCTTTTTTGAGCAATCCGAAGGGATTTATTGTGGAATGTCACCCTTGCAGAGGTCCCAGACAATGCCCCTCCTAATCTAGAGACTTTTTTGAACTTCTTGATCTTAGCTTGGAGTTCGAAGTGTCCATGGACCGCACGACTGTCTGCGAAGTGCTGCTGAGCAGCCATATAAAAGCCCACACCCCAGTGCTGCACCTCATTCTGTTTTTGGTATGCAAGACAGAGCACTTAGTAGTCATAGCCATTCTATTGCACGATTGCTGCTCAGAGCACTTGGCTGTAATTGGTATCGCTGTTGTTTCTGCATCACCAGGACTGTTGCTGCAGGTTGCTCTCCAACTATTTGACACATTGCTGTGTTCCTGCTGTTCCTAGTTTCAGACTACTATTTGCTGAAAATTTATCCATGGCTACCTCTCCTGCTGCCTCTGCCTCAGCAGCAGCCCTACTCTGCCACCACCACCAGCAATTCCCCAAGGGCCAGGAGAGGGGAACATGAATGATGATGCAGAAGAGGAAGAAGGGGAAGAAGAGAATGAGGTAGTGGAAGTCCCTACTACCTGCAGCCCATGTGAGTCTCGGGTGTGGAAGCTTTTTTTTTGTTGGTGGTAAGCCTAAGGCTAGTGTGGCCAAGGTTCGCTGCAATGAGTGTGACATGGTACTCAGTCGCAGCAAACCTGGGCTGTACAGTTATGGAACTACCTGCATGCGGCGACACCTAAGATCCAGCCACAAAGCAGCAGTTTGGAGGATTGCCCCCTTTGAACACGGTTTAGGTCCAGTCAGTGCAGCATCCTCAACATCCACTCCTGTCACCACAAGGGGACTCCTCTTGCAGCCTCGCAGGCCACACCCACCCTCAGTGGATTCTTACCTTTCAAAGATCACTGTTTTGTGTATGTACTGAGACGCAGTACTCTGCAGGGGTGAGCAGTTATGGAGTGGTTTTGAGGCTGCAGTCCGGGACCATGAAGAAAAGGGCCACCTACCTCCATGAGGTGCACCCAACATCTACCTATCTCCATCTACCCTTTCTTATCCCTGTGGTTGATGCCCCTTCCCTACCCTCCCAATCCTTCCCTCCCTTGTGTGTTGTGTGTAAAAAATACTAAAAAATACACAAAACTAAAAAACAGCTCTTTTCAGAACCACCTTTCACATTTTAAAATTAGAAGTGCCAATGAAATGGTGCAGGGCCCTTGGCATTCTGAAAAGTCTGCAGACACCGCATTAGTCTGCGGACTTCTAAGAAACTTAAGGGGTGGCGCTAACATAAACATTGCATTCTTTTCCAGGGCAAAAGTGGTGGCTCTGAAAAGAGCCATTTTGGGGTTTCCTTGTTGTTTGTGAAAGGTTACAAGTACACAACACTAAATGCAAAAATGCTTGCTACGGTTTAAAAAAGGCTTTAATGCCTTTTGCATATTTCGCAAAAAAAGCTGATTACCAGCATCAGTAAAATGGACTCCAACTATGAGAAATATGTTGCTGCTACGAAATGTAATATCTTCATTGTAGAAGGAGGACATGCCAACATCTCTCAAAAAGATGCAAACAGCCTTGTTCACATTGCGCCTCGCTTTCTCCATTTGCGGACCAAATAAAGAAGAGCATGGAAACATCTGTCTATGGGCATGTGAGAGAAACTTACTCGGGAGTTTGGAAACATGTCCATGACTTTCCCAAGTGCCTCCTTCATCGCAAACTGCAATGATATTCCGGAAATATGTCATAAACTCTTCCCTCCACAATGAACAATAATAATTTCTGGATGATGCTGCATCACCAAAGTGGCACAAAGAGGAAGCAAATCCAGCCACCTCATTCCACGCAGTCCATACCAGTGCACATCCACATGAGTGAATCCAAATGTGCAGCCACTCCACCTCCAACCAATGTATTCATGAATCCTCCAAAATCGAGATACTCTGCCTCCTGAAAGACACAGCCATAGCCATAGCCATCAGTACTACTCTCAACAAACAGACCTTCATCCACACTCTCTCCATGCACACCACACCCTGGAAAACTCATTGACCAATCCCCTGGCCTTCACAGTCCCATTTCCATGCCTGCCACCCTCAATAGCTCCTGATGTGGCATGTGCAATCTGTGAGGTACTGCGGTATCTGCAGACATATTGTGCAATGCATGGGGGTGGGGTAAGACATTTCAACCAGGGTAGGAGATCTCCCCTTTAGTGGTGGCTCTGAAAAGAGTCTTTAAAAAAAGAAATTGCTTGAAACCAAACAACTTTTATTTTGTAATTTTTTGGGCGGTCTCTTTTTTCCCTCCTTACATCAACCTCTTCACAGCATCCCTTACACTCTGGAAAAAAGGAGCATTTCCAAGAATGGACAGCGACACTCCACCAGCAGTAAATTAGCGCACACTAACATAGTCAATGCTGTCATTGGAAAAAACAGACATGTTTGCATGCAGCATTACTATACCCATTCCTGTATTCACAAGGCACCTTCTAACATTTTGCTGGGGATTGAACACATTGGGGCAGTTCCAATGTGTTCTTGGTAGCAATTCAGAGAAAATCACCATTGCACCCTTAAAACTTACCGTAGAAAACTGATACTGGAAGCTCTCATAGACAGTGCAATGCTCCTCAAAAGGACATTATTTATAATAGTTTTAAACAGAATTAAACCACTAACAAAATTAATTAGTAAACTACAAAAAGTTATTCACAACAGATGCAATATCAGCATAGATACCTTTACAAACATCTGTGCAGGTGTGTGGATTCACACCACCAGCACAGAGCCATATTTCAATGAAGAGGCATAAAAACAAGAGTAAGCAAACCCAATTGTCATACGTAGCAATGGCCGAGGGTATGACAAGGTAGACAAACCATTATGGATTAAGAAACACTGATTGCAAGAATATCCCCAGCAAACTTACACTAAACTCTCCATTCCACCGAACCAATACGACCCGTCTAAAATGGCCATGCACATCAATGTATAATGTACGAAAACAAACTTTCAAATCTTTACAGCAGTTCCTCAATCAGTATGGACTCCTGTCCAGTGTGTAAATACACAGGACTATGAGAACATTAATTAGCCTGCATTTCTAGACCTGCTTGCAAAAGCACCTTTCGCCACATCAAAATGTTTTCAACACACCATCCTACTGTACGAAATCTTGTTCAGAGACTGTACTTTGCAAAAGGTCCAGCTTTAGCACTTGACCATTTAAATGACATTTTCCTACACAGTACAGCCAAAGACCTGCTCGAAGAAATAGACCACACACAAAGCAAATCTTTTGGAAGTGAAGAACACTTACAGACTTCAGTAACTTTAAAACAAATTAGCAACAGCCTTGCAGATGTCAACCTTCTATTGCACACATACACATAAGTATGTGTGTGTTGCCCCAGAACTTTTTATACAATGAGCATCACAACTGAAGATATAACGTACAAAATAGAAGAAAAATGAGCAATCTCAATGGCTCCAATTAGCTCTCTATCTTATAGCAGAAAACAAATACTAAAATTACTAACCCCTCAATACTTTACATACTGCACTGCAAAACTAAATGCCTTCACTAATAACTTGGAAATATTCCCACTGCCAAAACCACTCCACCAAAAACAGTGAAGTTGCTTGCCTCTGAATTACAAAAAGGTATTTGTGTCAAAGTAGTTTATTTGACACTAGATCTCAAGAAAATATAGACACTCTAGTAGTGCAATTGCCAATAGATCAAACTTTGATTATCCGAGTGAATGGTGTACCTACAATAGACAAAATAAATTGTCAGCAACTAGTAGACTTAAACAAAGGTAGATAAGCCCTACAATATCTTAAAGACAACAAAGAATACTACAGAGAAATAAACATTGAAGAAAACCTGAGGGAAACCACCGAAATGAGTCCTTATTAACTTGCGAATTTGAACTTCGACGATGCATTTAAAACATATCGGCAAGTCAAAGGATCTCCAATCAGCGTATGGGAAAAAAGTGCAGAAGCATGCACCTTTCGTCTACTGATTCCTACTGGAAAAGGTGGAAGGTACGATGAAAGATGCACACAAATAACAGCATCAGAATGGCGCTCTTTACAAATGTATTCTGAAGACCCCAGATTCAGACAAAATGTTGAATACATATTCCACCTCCTCTTTGAAAGTGAACTAGCAACTCTAAGTTATGGAGTTGCAAACACATTGAAAACAGGTTCCAATTTTCTAAACATGTCTTCTATGCAGCTACTTCAAAAGGTACAAGAGAAAGATGAAGTTTTACAGTCAAGTATTACAAATCTCTTGGAAAACATGCTGGGTGCAAACAAATACTGGTTCCGATGTCACGCAGATGTAAGGTGTATGCTATGCAACCTTGGGCCACTTATATTGTTTGTCACTTTAAGTTGGTCAGCGTATGCTTGGGAAGACTTGCACGATTTTCTTTGTACAGCAAACAAAAACAAAGCAGGACTTGACATGAAAACTCCAGGAGAACTCTGCTCCTTGATCATGTAAATGTATAAAGTCACTTCCGTCATTGCTTTATTGCCATGCTCCACTTCATTTGTAACTAAACAATTCCTCCTCTCTGAGAAGTAGAACACTTCTTTTGGAGAAAAGAATATTAAGCCAGAGGTGCACCGCACATTCGCATGCTATTGTGGATTAAAGATGCTCCTAAATGTGGTCACGACAGGGATGCCCCTGTTTTGCAGTTCATTCATAAATGTGTCACTTGCAAATTCCCTTCAGAAAGTACACATACAGACCTACATGCACACATTTTGCAGTTTCAAAGACACAAGTATTGTCGGTGCAAATATAAAAACAAAGGCAAATACTACAACAAATGCTGCTTTGGTTTCCGTAGACCTGTTTCCGAAAAAGAAACGTAAACAGCTTCATGTCTTCTGTTAGACAAAGTGCGAAAGGCAAATCACCTAAGAACGCATACTGTATAAAAAGAACCGAAGTATCAAAGTAAATCAATTATCACAAGGCAATCATTGCCCTCCTATGGAATCCAAACATAGATGTGCAGTACATTGCAGAGAATCCCACTGCACTTGCATGATATGTCATAGCCTACTTAACCAAAACAGAGAAAACAGAGCTGAAAGACCTCTGGGATGACATATCATCTGGCAAAACACTGTCACAAAAATTGTACAGATTTGGAATACAAAGGCTCTCCCATAGAGAATGTGGCTGCTACTCAGCCGCAGACCATTTATCTTGCACCGCCTTGCATGGGAAATCAGAAAACATAGTCTGGCTACGGCTTGGTCAAGCTTCATCCATGAAAAGATTTCTAAAATCATAGCAAGACAGAGAAACAATAGCCACAAACAATCACAACCTCCAGGACATTTTGAAAAACAACACATTGAGCACATACTACCCAAACAGGAGTACTGCTTTGGAAACCATATGCATATACCACATAGCCCAACATTTCTCATACAAAAATAATATTTAACCAGATGAGAAAAAAAAGTAAATACATGGTCAAAAGTTGTGAGGTCAGCCTGGTTAAAATTACCAAATGTAGCCTGATTAATCATATGAAGCTATGGTTACAAACGTCTCAACATAAAGAACTGTACTACATGTCCCTACTGCAACTTTTTAAACCATGACAAAAAGAAGAAGATTTATGGGACACCCATACCTCCTATGAAGGTGCTTTCAATCCAATTGAAAGCACTATAACAGATATAAACATTACACAGTACAAAAACATGTTGGACAATGAACGCCAACAAGAAGAAGAACTTCAAGCACAACTAAATATAGACACTCCTGAGAGCAGTCAACCTTCTCTTACAGGAAGTCAGGAACCACTTGGACAGCCACTCATAGCAAATGAGGTAGAATTAGCCATGACTGAGGTAGAAAACACCATGTGTCAGTAGGAGCAATCTGCAGAAAACCCTGCTGTCCTGGAATCACAATTAAACAATGAGCAGCGCAGCATTTTCCTAGTAAATAAACAAATTGAACATGGTGTGAAGCACAAAAGTAAAACTTGTACCTTTCAAAACTATAAAACTGTACTCCGGTATGTAAGTGGTCAAGCTGCTTCAGGCAAAACATTCTTAATTAAAATCATCAGCAAGTTCCTCCAACAATTGACAAATATTAAGCTTTCAGCTGTTGTATCTGCCCCTACAGGTTTAGCTGCCTACAGCATAGGGGGTGTTATGATATGATAGTTTATTTATATAGCGCCTATACAGAATGTGTTTCAAAGCGCTTCAAGGCAAGGGAGGGAACAAGGGAAAATACAATGACATTCTTACAGGCCATACTTTACACTGATTGCTACTCCTTCTAGTAGAACACCAAAACAAATTAGACTACTACAAACTTTCAGCATAAGCTGCGATGGAGCTTTGCAGACTTTTCAAACAAATCAAAATGCTCCTAATAGATCAGGGGAGCATGGTCTCCAACCTAATGTTGTGTTTGATTCACCTCAGACTTCAAGAGGTCCTTGAAACAGACTATGGAGAACTCTTTAGAGGAAAACACACTATTGTTTCCGGAGATCTTCTTCAATTAAAACCAGTGAATGTTGAATCTATTTTTAAAACCTTAGAACACAAATTGTGCCAAAAGACACTTGGCAGCATAGGAAATGTAAATCTCTGGCAACATTTCCAATATATAGAACTAACTGAAAACATGCATCAGTCTGCAGACCTCACCTATGGCAACATTT
Source organism: Ambystoma mexicanum (assembly GCF_040938575.1). Classification (NCBI taxonomy): domain Eukaryota; kingdom Metazoa; phylum Chordata; class Amphibia; order Caudata; family Ambystomatidae; genus Ambystoma; species Ambystoma mexicanum. The sequence continues at coordinate 827,294,527 of NC_090928.1, read as the reverse complement.
TGAAAAGCATTTGGATCGGTGTACTTTCTAAGGAAGCACAGTCTATCATAGTTTAGTTTAGTTTATTATTTGATAATGCGCTCCCAACCCTGGGGTAGCCGGGCACAGCGGCAACAAGAATATTTAAGCTTGGTTACATACAGTGGTTGCAGTACATGATTATTACAGTATTTGCACTACATATATACGAGATATGGGTACATCACATCACAAAGAAAGAAGAGAGATGGTCTATAGTACAAGTTTCAGGAAAATCATGATAGTTATATGCAGAAATCCAGGATCCAATATCGTAAATACCAGACACATTCATGAGCTATACAGGCATAACACATGTGCTACTGATGTCATTCAACAATTAGTACACACAAATGTAAACTGTAGGTCCTTAATGCCAACCCTAGCAAGCTGTGCACAATTCAGTGAAAACATGTTGAAAAAAGAAATTCAAACACTACTGAAAATGTACTGCACAGACAAACTGGACATGCATGGTATGACAGTACCTATGTGTCAACAAGCCGCAGCACAACTAAATACCTTAGAAAACTCTATCTCTAAAACAGATGGTGTGGAGAACATTTTCACATTGTGTTTAAATGGTAGAGTAATGGTAAAGCTTAACCTTGAAGTGGAGCAAGGTTTATTTAAAGGAGCACTTGGTACAATTGTTGGCTTCCAGACATACCCATGTGACAACAGCATTCAGTTTGTCAATCTTCACTTTGAAAACTTTCAGAGGTTAAAAGGATAGGATGCTCAACAGCCCAATTCCTGCTTTTTCAAAGACATGTATGTGCGCAGGGAACAGTTTTCTGTGTCTCTATCATACGCAGTCACTATTCATAATAAACCTAATAAATACAAATAAATCACAAGGTCTAACCCTAGACCAAGCATTGATTGACATTGGCTGCACATCTTTAAAGAAGGCATTTGTTACATAGCACTGTCTTGCCTACGTACACTTGAAGGACCATCTCTAGTCAATGTTGATGCATGTAAAGTGAAGGATGACATTCCTTGCATGGTAGAGTACAACAGAATACATGCACTCTACGCACCCCATCTCAAAATTTACCCTGTTCCTCAAAAAGGAAAACTTTCTAAAAGAAAAGTAGTGCAAACACAACGTATACATGATCTCCCAACAGTACCACCAAAGAAATTGAAAGCAGCTATTACTCCATCAATTACCACAACCGCAGAAGGATGTACTGAAAAGGCAAATGCATACCCAACTGCACAAACAAAGAGTTCTACCTCTTCAAAAAACCACATGGACTTCCATCAAATGAGTCAGACACAGAACTGCCTGGTCCATTTAAATTGTCCAACACAACAGGTGTAAACTGCTGAGCAAATGTAGCAATCAATGTTCTATACCGATTGCCACCAATTGTTGAAAACATTTACTTAAACGGCACAGACCAGTTGTGTTTGCAAATGCGACTCCTTCACAGAAATGCAACAAACAATCCTGACAACACTTACAGTGTCTCAGGGATAAGGCAAGAATTGGACTACTGTGCAGGAATGGTGAGATTCACTATAAAAACACAAGAGGACCCATAAGAATTTCTAATGTACTTACTGGAAAGCAAAAACATACCTATGAATGAAATGAAATGTTGAAACATACTTGCACTCTCTGCAGTCATGCGGTGCAGGAACAAGTCCCTAACAAGCGTTTTGTGTATGCATCTATACCTAACTGTGAATCCATTCCATTTCAGCAGCTCATACAAAATTCAAACCATGGCATATGATCTACTACTTGCAATTCCGACAATCGTTCCACCTTATGGATACAATTACATAGCCAATATGTAATAGTAATAGTAATATTAATGTTTTTACGATACAATGCTGATGGTACTAAAACAAATGCAAGCTTAATAGCTTCACACACGGGCAAGGATCATTTGGCAAGAAAACCTTCACAACAGTAGGCATAATCTACCACACAGGTGCCACAACCAGTGCAGGTCAATATACTGCATGCATTAAAAAGAAATGTGGATGGTTTGAATGCAATGATACTTCCATTACTCTGAAGCAGTTTACCAGCAAATCTTGCAAATGCCTACTTAATATTCTTGAAACCAAAATCTACTCACTTATCTGAGTATGAGTGTCTACAAACTGTCCTCAATAACCTTTGAAACCACCAACTGCTAGAATAAGGCAACAGCTGTCTAACAATGCCCATACCAATGCAAAAAATATGCAAATACCTCTAACTATAGCTATAGTGCGGCAAAAGCACTTCACAAGAGTGAAAAATTTAAATCTACCAACAAGAATGAACATGCTTGAAGGCATACCCTGCAAAACTGAAAAACTTCAACAGTTAGAATACGCCAACTGGTATCTAACTGCAACCATAATGCTACAATATTACTACACAATTTGAATTCCACCACCAAAAATAAAAAATCTTCTGAGAAAACCCTTCAACACGTATTAAATATAATCAACCAGCATATATCAACTGGTACCTGCATCCGCAGTACCACAATATTACTTTCAGCGGACAAACTACCAAAATCAACATTCAGCAACCACAGTGCAACAAACATACACTCAACAACTTGCAAACTACCAACAGTTAGAATATGGCAACAGGTATCTAATTACCCCCACAATCCTCCCATATTAGTGTGCAATACAACAGTACTTAGAAAACATCAACAGGAAGCAAAAGCATAAACAAATACAGCTAAAAAGAGGAAATAGATAAACAGTTTGATACGCCCACTGGTGTCTAACTGCAACCATTGTACCACCACTTCCAAAAGGAAAGCCATACACCATTTCAATTCCTCCTACTGCAGCTGTGCTTAGTTTGCCAGGTAACAACAAAACAACAAATGAACGTAGAAGTTTTTTTTTTAATCCTGCATTACTTTTCCCACATACCCAATGATTATCCGAACAAATACTGGAACTGAGCACATTGCACAGTACACTTGTTTAAAGCATAGTACTTGTGAAGTACTTATTATGAGGGTCCACAAAGTACACACATATCTGCAATGCAATGAAATACGACATTACAAAGTACCTACCCTAACACGTTATGTTTCCTTTTGTCACAGAGAATGAAACAATGATTTCTCCTGCGTTTCACCATACCACACTATTCAAATCTGCTATTGCCGCTTGACCAGTATTATGCACTCCATGCAAATGTGCACAGGGCCTCAACAATACATACAGTCAGTATCCCATTATTGGTGGCATACTTCTTTTAATGTGCAAATTGGATTCTACACAAATATTTGTGCAAAATATATGCCAGTCTCACAATGTCACAATGTTCAGTGCATGGCTGTATTATACTGCTGTGGTTGTAGCCAGGCCCTAGACTCTTGGGTGTATGGCCTATGGCCTACAGCCTCTGGCCAAGCACCCAAGACTCCACTAGCCCACCACAATTACTACAGCATAACATAGCCATGCACCCAACAATCTCTACACTGGCCGCAACACACACACAAATAAGCCAACCGTTTAAAGCCCTGTCCACTTCTGTACACATATAATTGCAGTACTGCAACCAGTCAGCAGCCTCTTCGGTGCAATCCATATTCCACTGTCACAGTCTTGAGTAAATGGCCATATTATGCTGCGGTGGTTGTGGCCAGGCCCTAGACTCTTGGGTGTATGGCCTACGGCAACCGGCCATGCACCCAAGTGTCTAGAGCCTGGCCAAAACCACTGCAACATAATACGGCCATGCACCCAAAAATCTGCCCAGTGGCCACAACCCAAACACATAAGGCAGCAACCTGAGTCCCTATCCACTTCAGTTCACATACAACTATACTACCTGCACCCACTGCACAGACTCTGATACACCCAAGAATCTCAGGGCAGTCCAATAACCAAGCTGCCACACGCCCTATGCACTTCTCCACACGTACTATTACAATGCCGGAGCAGTGTCCCCCATCTCATAGCAGTCTCACACACTGAGGTAAACCTACAAGACTATACTACTATTTTTCCCTGACAGTGATACCTCAATCTGTTTCATTTATGCGGACAGCGCTGCATTTACAAATCCCCATGATAATCTGTAATCAAATTACATCCGTTGGTGTTTGGACCTGATTTCAGCTGCCCGTGAGCCTCACTGCATAGGCTTCCATTGTTACACACAAGGCCTTGACCTAGCTAAGATGGCCGACATGAATTCGCCTTCCTGACTTCGGTAGCTCTCCATCTGTTTTCACTACTGCACCCGATTGGCTGCTGGCTCTTTTTCTGAGCCAATCCCACCCGGCAAGGCTTAAGCCAGCCCACCGCCCAAAGGACCACGAACTAAGGACATTCACCTGTCCTGTGCCTGAGTGTCTATCCTGCCACAGATCGCCGTCGAGTCCCAGGGGAGCAGGAGCTCCACCCTACTGCCAGAGCAGTGGCCTCCATCTCATAATAGTCTCACGCACTGAGGTAAGCCTACAAAGCTATACTTCTGCTTTTCCCTGACACCGATACCTCAATCTGTTTCATTTATGCGGGCCGCGCCACATTTACAAATCCCCATGATAATCTGTAATCGAATTACATCCGTTGGTGTTTGGACCTGATTTCAGCTGACCGTGAGCCTCACTGCATAGGCTTCCATTGTTACACATGAGGCCTTGACCTATCTAAAATGGCTGACAAGAATTTGCCTAACTAACTTCGGTAGCCCTACATCTGTTTTGGCTACTGCACCCGATTGGCTGCTGGCTCTTTTTCAGAGCCAATCCTATGCTGGCAAGGCGTAAGCCGGCCCACCACCAAAAGGACCACGAACTAAGGACATTCACCTGTCCACTGCTACCAGTCGCGTCACTAGAAATCCCTGCACAGCCACCATACAAAAGACCCACTCTGCTACAAGCCCAATCTATGCAGCTCCAGTACAACGTGAAGCCTACCCTTTGGTCGAGCATACAACCCGGTAAGACTATCTTAGCCAGAAGCTGCACTATCGTTGTGGCTTGATCGCTCCCAATCTACGAACGACCTCTTTTACCAATAACAATTCTGCTACCCCACTATATGCGACCCTCACCCAGAATATAACACCAGCCAGAAGTGGCGTCCTCACCCGCTTCATACGCAGATTTCGTACCCATCGTAATCACAGACTGGCTGACCATCAGTACCAGATCGGCTCTGAAAAAATGCTACTGTTATCTTTTTGTTGAAGCGCCATTGCTTTCGTCCTAGAATATAATTTGCATCCCAGCAGCCCCATCTATCCACAAGAGCCAATTTCTGCCACAGTCATTATTACTGCTACTTGCATTTGCGATTTTGCCTTAAATTTGGAAACTGACAGTTACTGTTGCCCCACTGTACTCTGAACCTGCCTAAAATACGAAATTTGACATTCTGACACTTGTTGCCATCTGCACTACAAATAAGCTTAACTGAGTCAGCTAACATTTATGATTCATGCTAGCTAAGGGAAGACAACTGATCTATATCGTTGCTGCTCTGCTAACCAAGAGCTTTGTTCAAACCAACCACATCCAATTATGCTAACATTCCTAACCACTATAATGGTCCTATTTTGCATAATACCACATTCCGTGCCCTGCTCAGGAGGACACTACACCTTGTTCAATGAAGTCCTCGCGAGACTAGGCTGCCAGCTCCACCACCCAATTCCCTGCCCCAACCCATTTCTCCCATCCCTCCCCCCATTCCCCATTATAAGTGCACACAATAATATCGCCAACACCATTGCCACTAATCCAGATGCTCCCACTACTCCCATCCGGAACTCAACACTATCCTCCCCTTGCAACAAGACCAACTATAAAACTATACCCTCCATGGGGCTCATCAGACTTAACAGACTTAGAGCCAGAACCAGTTCCAACCGTCAAGCAACCAGACCCACTGCAACCAAAGACACCGGCACCAAAACAGCAAATGTACCTACTAATAGATCACTCAAAGACTCCGCCAAAAAACAAAACAAACCACACATAGAAACCAACAAAAATGACTCAGCTTCCAAACCTAGCAACCACTCCTCCCCTCGATCCCACCCCATGATCAGAGGTGCACTCATCAATGTTCGCTCTCTCATTGCACATGTCATAGAAATCCATGACCTCATCGTCGATCAACAACTCAACATACTAGTAGTCACCGAAACCTGACTACATCTGGCGGCAGGCCCCCTACCAGCCATCGCCATCCCTCCCAGGGTACAGTATCCTTAGAACATACAGGAACAACCTCCAAGGAGGTGGTGTTGCCCTAATAGCCAGAATCACACTGCAATTCAGAGCCTGCCCACTGGAACAAGTACAGGGATATGAACTCTTATTAGTCACATGTTCCCCTAACCCTAAAACCACTACCACATTTCTAGTAGTATACAGATCACCCAATAAAACCAGCCACCCCAACCTAGACATCCCCCTACTGCTTACGCCCTTCCTCAAGCCCAAGACTAAATTCATCCTAGGGGATATCAATCTAGGCTACAGTGACCCCCTTGACACAGGCGCCGCCGCCTTTCATACAGTCATGTCAGATATGAACTTTACCCAGCTGATTAATGAACACACTCACTCCAAAGGCAGAACACTGGAATGGATCCTATCCCTCAACTCTCAAATCACCATAGATTCCATCATCCCGTAGAATGGTCAGACCACTTTAACCTTCACCCTGGAATATAAAAGCACGGACCCCAACAGCCCCAAAAAACCTGACACCTTTGAATCCAGAAATATTAAAAAAAAGTCACAGCAGACAACCTCTCACCCTGCCTGCACTTGGCCCTAGCCAATGTCACCCTTAATACGAACAATCCTGACTACTTAGCAGACTGTTATCAACAAAGTCTCACCCGTACCATTGACTTAATCACCCCTGTCACTACCAAAACTCGGAAACCTGAGAAACGCTCCTGCTTCTGGTTTGATGAAGAACTAGTCTCCTTCAGATGTACTAAAATATCACTCGAACACCTACATAGGAAAACTAACACTAGTGAATCAGCACAGGCTTTCAAATCAGCCAACAAAAAATACAAAACAGACATAATCTCCCATAAAGCCAACGCCCTTAACACGCGTATAACCAATACCAACTCTGACAGTAAATAACTGTTCTCCATCCTCAGAGAGATTGAGAACCCATGCCAAGTGACAGCACCCTATAATTCCAATAAAACCTGGTGCACCACAATACAAGTTATTAGCAGCCAAAAAAGGAACCCAAGAGAGGTCCAGTTGGTAAAACCAAACCCAAGTGTAACTGTGGTATGGGCCCTGATTATTATTAGTAGAGTGGGTAACAAGGCTGTGACAGAAGACAGAAGGATAGAGCGAAAAAGAAATGCTATGCCTGCCTACAGTGCACTCTCAACTAGGTTGCGCTGTTACAACGCCTGTCTAATAGTGACAGAATAAGAATGAAATTACCAACTTCTACGATGTGTAAAACATTCAGCCTTGTAAGTCCAATACCACTCTCCTCCAGATTAGGTTAAATCGGAAGATACTACAAGTAAAAGAAGAAGCACTCCAGGGGGGTAAAGAGGATACATTCTTCCTCTTTAGAGACTTGTGTGGCATCTAATGGGATAGACAATTCTTTAATAACCCATTGATTGTCACACTGACCCTGGGTTGCTAGGGTTAAAAATGACACAAAAAGAAAGAGGATAGATTCCTATTCCGACAACACAAAGACAATACAGTCACCACTTCCCATACAGAACTTATTTTTACTAATGGGAAGTAGGATGAAAACGGTTTGCTCAAGCTATAGAATAGGCAGATTGGTGCCTTCTTAGATGTAACAAACACCGTCGACCGGTTTCAGTAGCCTAACTTTGATAAAGCCACATTCATCAGGACAGTCTAAGCTTCCTCAAACACTGGTATATTTCGTGACTCGAAAACCAGTTTATGAGAAAGTTTATGAGGGGCTCTACTACTGTGTAAGGGCCTGACCATTTATCCTGTAAAGCTCTAGGCCTTATGGGATTCATGATCAGGACTTGCTGACCAGGTATGAAGTTGATGAGGGAAGCTTTCTGGTCATACCAAATGTTTCACCAGGGCTTGTCCTGCCTTCAACTTGTCACTAGCCAGACCCATCAGGAGTACCATCCGTTTTCTGAGCCCTAACACATAGTCTACTACATTGATAGTAATAGGGGGAGTGGGCATCTCCCATCCCTCCTTGACTATGGCTAAGGGTTCCCGCACAGGGTGACCAAACGGAAGTTTGAAGGGGCTGAAGCCAAAACCCTCCTGTGGTACCTCTCGGTAGGCAAACAGTAGGCATGGTAAAAGAAGATCCCATTTTCTTATTTGCGGTTCTTCCAGAGCCCCAACCATACTCTTTAATGTTCTGTTGATGTTAGACTCACCTGGCTCCCACGGGGGCGTCGACCGGAACTGGGCCGCTGTTGTTTCCACCAGCGTGACGTGTAGCGCCGAGATGACTGAGTGGACTGGCCCACTAGCCTAGTTTGTCTGGCTCGCAGGAATATTCTTCTGCAAGGGAGAAGGGGAATTAGCCACCCGTGGAATTGAGTGTCAACCCACCTTCCCCACTCCAGTTGTCTCCCACAGATCACTCTTGATGTCCCCTCCTTAGTCTCACCTGATGGTTTGGAAGGATGAGCTCTCCATCCTGCGTCGACCGCAGGGGCACGTTGATGACCAGTTACTTCACTGGCGTAGAGGAATTGGTGAGTTCCAGTATTGACTCTAAAGTCCAATTGTTCATAAGAGTTCAAATGTCTGATCTACACTCTGTCCGATTCCTTGCAGGTTGCCGATTAATCCACTTGAAGATTTCCAAATGGCAATTGGTAAGATTTAGGTAAGTCTATTGTGGTTTTCCCCTTAGGGGCCGGGGTACGGCGATGAAGCAGAGTTGACTGCGCCGACCCGAGATGAGGTGAGTACCCCCCGTGGTAAATCAGTTAAGTCCTTGGGGGTAGCTTGTATAGCCTTAGAGAGTCCCCTTGCTCACCTTGCTCTCTTTGTCTCCTTAGGTGTCGGAGGGCGGCCGCGAGATGGAGAGAGCGTGATGGAATGCTGAGCAGGTGAGTTCAGCGCGGCGCCGAAGGAATGCGAAGCGATGCTTCAAAGACTTCTGTCTTTCAGATCCGTGGCGAAATGGATCAGGATTCAGGTAAGGATTAAAGTTAAAAGTCCTGTTCTAACCTTTATCCTTCTTTTCTTCTTGTTTCAGGAGTCCCAGGACTAAAGCGGGCGTGGCTGAAGACTGGAGCTGCTGAAAACACGGTGAGCATTACGCTGCAGCAAGCAAAATAATGTGAAGCACGTGTGGCTGTCCGGGCGTGGTTTAAATAGCTTTGGAAGAAGTTCCAGGTAAGTATTCTTCCACAGCCCCACCCAAGTAACAAAATAGTCCCTTCAGTAAAATAGTCCCTCCTAAGCCTCATTTGGCTTGAGTCTTCATGCAGCATGGTCTGCCTCAGGTGAGTATGCAGCATGGTCTGCTTCAGGTAAGTTATCAATAATGAGCCTGGCGCCCATGGCGCCAGGACTGACTTTATCTTTATGAGCCTGGCGCCATAGGCGCCAGGACTGCACCCAAACAGCCCCTAACTGGGGCTTTTGGGCATGCTCCAAGTGGCATGATGCCTGCTTCCGGGGCTGCTGGGCCTGGTCTGGTCTTCCGGGGGCAGGCATCATGACAGCTGAACCCTTCCACCAGACCATTGGTCTGTGGGTGGTATGTGGAAAAGAACTTTAGGTGACCCCACATTCTTTCCACATAGCCTGCATATACTTCGACATAAAGTTGCTGCCTCGGTCAGACACAACTTCTTTAGGGAAGCCAACCCTAGTAAAGATGCCAAGTAACGCTTTTGCAACTGACTTGGCAGTTACAGTTTTTAATGGGATGGCCTCAGGATACCTGGTAGCATGGTCGACTAGCACCAGGATAAACCTATTGCCTGAGGATGTTTGCGGGTCAAGGGAACCAACAATGTCGATCCCTACACTTTTGAATGGCATTTCCACAACTGGGAGTGGTACCAATGGAGCTTGGATTGTTGAGCCACTCTTACCAGATAACTGGCAGGGGGCACAACTCCTGCAGTGACTTTCTACTTGCACCCCCATCTTGGGCCAGTAGAAGTGCATGGATAACCTTTGCTTGGTCCTCTTAATACCAAGGTGACCAGCAAGGGGCACTTCATGCGCCAACTGCAGGAGAAATGGTCTTACAGCAAGGGGAACCACCAACCTCCTATGGTCTCCTTCTGTAGACTCTGTGGGCTCACTATACAGGAGTCCACCGTCACAATAAATCCAATGCTTCCCAGGAGGTTCACCCTCAAGCTGGGAGCAGGCCTGTCTCCTTATGCCTTCCAGAGATGGCCACTCACGTTGGCCTTTACTGAATTCTTCCCTGTCAGGACCACCTTCTACTAACAAGTCGTTTAGTTCAGGATGGTCATTAGGGTCAAATACTTCAGGTATCGCCGCCACCTCGTCAGGTCTGGGCGATTGACCAACTTCCTCCACCGCAGTGGTAGGTGAGTTTGGGGGAATATTTTCTTTTCCACGTTTTGGTTTTCTGACTCCTTTAGCCTTGGGTTTCCCCTTTGGCTGGGGCAGATCACTGAGCTTGGTCAGTGGTGCCCTGCTTTGAGACCTTGTGCAGGGTCTGTCGGCAGTGTCTCCCACGAGCCCTAACGCTCGGAGATCGTTGCCCAACAAGACCTTTCCTGGGACATTCCTCTGAATGCTCACTGGAATCCTCACTGCTGTACCATTGATAGTAAGATTTACAGGTATTACTGGAAACATGCGAGGTGGGCCATCAGCCAATTTAGTGGGCATCAGATTAGCTCTGGCAACTTCCTCTGAGTCTACCAAGGTAAAATCCACTTAAGTTCGACTGCTCCCACTATCCCTAAGAGCTGGAGTATCTACTCCATTGATCAGCACACTGTCTTTAAAGTAGTGCTTGGTATTATCTGGAATCCTAGCATAAGCCTCTGCGACTTTAGGCTCCCAGGAGCCCAGGGAAACTAAAACTACCTCAGCTTCTATCCCACTGGAGAAGAAGTCTGAGGTGAAGGATGCTCCTGTAATCTCTTCTTCCTCGTAGGAGGAGAAGGCCAGATTAGCAGAGTGGACTCCCAAAGGTTTAACCTTACACCGGGAATCCCCCTTCACGTGGTCAGTTGCTCCACAAGCAAAAGAAGATCCATTGGGTCTGTTTACATAGGGAGGCTTATTAAACCATAGTTCTGTTTTGGAAGCTGACCTCCACTACCCTGTGAGTTCTCTTATGTCTTACCCTTATTTTTCTTTTTGTGGCCCTTTTGAGGAGAAGATTTATCAGTTTCTCCACCCTCCTTATCTTTGGACTTTTTCCCTTCCTCCTGCTTACCAGGCTGAGTCTTGTCCTTATGGGACACTCGATGTGACACCCACAAATCTGCTGCAATGACAAGCTTCTTTGGATCTATCTCCTTAGAATCTGCTAAATGCTGCTTAAGCTCAGGGGAAGAAGATGCAAAAATATGTTCCAGCATGACAAGACTTATCATACCTTCAAAGGTAGAAACCTTATAACCTTTGACCCAGCCAGTCAAGTTTTTTAAGGATTCGGTTACATAAGATACTCAAGTACCACCTTCCTTTTTCTTATACTCTCGGAATCGTTTTACATATTAGGCAGGAGTCTTTCCAAACTTTAAAATGAGAGTTTGCTTCAACATTGCAAAATCTGCTCGCTCAGCCTTTGACATTTCCATAATGGCACTGCTGCCAGAATGGGGCAGTATGCTGGGTAACCAGGCAATTTTATCAGCATTGTCAACTTGTTGAACTTTACATGCATACTCAAATGTATTCAGCCAGTCCATAATGTCATTCTTTTCCCCATACACACTGAGCAGATCTTTTGGAAACCATGGATGAGAGGAGGCCCCAGACCCATGTCCAGGATCCTTGGATCCATTGGCAACTTGAAGCCTGGCCAGTTGCAACTGCTGATACCTGTATTTCTGTTTTTCTGGCTGTTCGATTTTTAGTTTGGCCATATTGAAATCAAGCTTCTTCTGCCTAAACAGCAGTTCTTGCTTCTTGAATTCAAGTATGGCCTCCCCATCAGCACTGGCAGAGGAAACATTGGACATTTCATCCTCCCTGTTCTCATGGTCGCGGTGGACTAGTGCAGCGGCAGAACTGTCAGTTCTACCAGTGAGAGCAGCCAAACCTCCTTCTGCACTGTCCTCGGAAGCTATAGCGTCAAGCTGAGCTTCTTGCCACGCCATGATTCTTTGGATCATTTCCATTTTTGTGCCTTGCGAGGAGACACCTCTTTCAGCACACATCTTTTTCAATGTTTTGGATTTAGAAGCATTTAAAGTTAACAAGGTAACTGTTTCCATACTGTTTGATAGGACTATGGCCTTTAAAGAGTTATACTATGACAATTCACTACGTGTCCTGTTAGGAATAACTTGAAATGCTCTCGCTCGTGCGCAACACTGGATACCTTCAGTCGTATCCCAACGCTGTACACCAATTTGTTAAGATGGATTTCTGAACTCTGTCCTGGAGGGGCAGAGGTTCAGAAGGCCACCCTAGTTTCTTGGAACAGGGTAACCTTTGGACAAGCCAGACCAATCAGGGTAGTGATGGTGGCAGTCAAGACGAGGTCTCAAGAGGGGTGAGGGTTACTGAAAGCCCGCAATGAGCACACAAAGCAAGGACGCTTACAAATTACTCCAGACAGGTGTTATATTAAAAATATATCCACATTTATTACAAGGCCTTTGTAACATCGATCATAGTAAAGAATCACGGTGAAACTCCAATAAACCAACACATCACAAGCAATACAATACATATACAAGACCAAGGGGTCTAAAGAGTTAGAAGCACGAAATATGCAGACCACCTAGATGGGGAGGAAAACAGGCAGTGCAAGACCCAGTTCGACATCAGAGGCCACCTAACTAGAAGGAAGTCTGAGCCCTACGAGGAGTGGAGCCTTGTGCTCAAAAGTACCTGCACACGCGGGTGCCAACGGGCAAAGGAGAGTCTCTTCAGGGAGATCAGGCAGTTCAGAGATGTGAACAAAACGATGATGAACAAACAGTTCCCCGATACTCAAGTGCGGCCCCCACTTGTGGGCAGAAGCAGGGCGCGAGTGCGGAAAAGGGTTGCTGTTTATGACAGCGGTGGAGAGCCACAGGCTCCTGCGGGAGGGTGACTGGTTAGGGTACTGACTACTCACCGGTCCCCGATGCAGGCAGACCCAGGCTTCTCCGGTTCCGTTTCGGTACTGGCAGGTTCAGATACGATCAGCAGGATGTCTGGACGCCGTGTAGATTCCGCGACAGCAGGAGTCAGGGTCGAGGGTGTCCCAAATGCAGCGGACACGCACAGGTTTGTTACCACAGCAGGGCAACTCGGCAACTGCATGTATTCCGTTCCTAAAGCACACGTCTCACTTCAGACCTGGGAATGCCAAGTGTAAAAATCGTGTGAGAGTGCTGAGGACACAGGATTAGCAGTAAGCCAGATGGTGGTGAAAGAGCAAGGTTCCTGTGTAGGCTGGTCAGTCCACCGGATGGCCCAGGGACGCTTCCGAAGGCTTACGTACAGGATTTGGTGAAGATACCAAGTATAGTTGTTCCCACTATTCTAAAGGGTCGAAGCGCCAGTACAGGCCTTCTTGTTCGATCAGAGGCAGAGGGGTCTCACAGGACGACAGCAGTGCAGGGTGCCAAACCTTCAGCGGGTCATCAGCGATTCCTCGACTCAACTTCTTAGTTGCAGGATACTTGGCTCCTTATCCTTTGTTCGTGAGAACTCAGGAGATCGACATGGTAGTGGTGTTTCCAGCCTCCTCTTATCCAAAGTTCCCTTCGCGCCAAAACGGAGAGGACCCAATGCGAGATCTGCTCACAAAATACTCACGCCATACGAGGACCTATCACGGACCACGGTGGTCCCAGGCATTCAAGACACTCTCGACTCTCTGGCACCCACGACTGGTATTGGGAACAGACATCCCATCCCACATCCTGGAGGCACACCCAAGGCATGCAGAAGCCCGCAAAAGCGTTGTGTTTTGCGGGAAAGTGCATGACCAAATAAGGACTGCCCTGGGTCGGCTCGACCTGGGGGAAGGTGAAGGGGCAAGACGGTCAGCAGACAGGACAAAGAACCTCATGGTATGGCCATTTTGGAGGCCAGGCCACCCATTTGGGCCAAATGCAGGAAGTGCGGTTAACATGGCAAAAAGGGACACAACACAAAGAAACGATAGCTGCCACCAGTCCCATCCGTGACACACTTGCACATTTCATGATAAGTCCAGCAAGAGTTTCTAGGGCCATTGGAATGACTAGAGACCCAAGAGCGCAGTAATGTAAGTTACGGTGCACTCTTGTTTCATGTTGCTCAAAAGCTGCAGCATGAGGAAAGGACTAAGGGAAACAAAGTCTCCCGTTACTGACTGTCTTAAGGGCATGTCAGTTTCCCCATAAGAATGGAGCGAAAACCCAGAGCAGTGCGGCGGAAGGCTGCGCTTCTCCAGAAAAGTCTAGATCAGGGTGTAAAACAACAGCAAAAAGTTTGGGGGTTGCCACATGGAAGGAAAATTACCTACAATCATGAAATGTTTCCTAACACCCGGGACAAAGGTGCTCAATATAAATGGCTTAATGTAAAGTACAGTAAATACAAGACTCAAAGGCCCAATTGCGCACCACCACCTAAATTACATGTATATGATCAAAGTGTGTCATGAGTATCTTCAACTAAATTAAGTGCCTACCCATTTTCCAGGTAAATTTCGAATTGTGTAACAATTTACGGTCAGACCGCCATTGAAAGCCACCAGGTGGTGACAGGATAGTGCATAAATGTACCCTTGGCTCCTCCCACTAGGACACTGAATAGTGCCAGAGTAATGCAGAGAGGTTAGGTCAAGAAATTGAAGAATATGTAAATTCTCAGTTCTCAAGCACTTCTTTTTCATATCTCGCCAGATACACAGGACCCAGGGCAGGCCTGAAGACAACGGACGACTAAAACCCAATGGCTATGGACTAGAGTGGTACATTTTGCCCTCCGGACAGACTTTGTTAGATGTGTAAGGCGTCAAGCCCTACAAAGCAGTGGCCACCCTGGCAACGAGGGAGCAATGATCGACAGGGCCAACGCAGCAGCAACGGAAACCAATGACAGCAGCAACACCCAGTCACCAAGCCCCTTAAAGACAAAACGGAACAATTACCCATTTCCCACCCCATGGTCACAAGATCACAGACTAAAACAAACACTGCCCCAACAAGCCCCGCCCCACCAAGCCCCGCACTACCTGAATAAGGAACGTTGTAAAAATATGTGAAAAATTACACCACACTGTGTAGACACGTCATGTTCTCTTTTCTTTTTGCCTCGCACATGCAGGTTGTTGCGTATGTATGCTGTTAGAATTGTATAGGAAATGTCCTTAATGTCCTACTCATTGAACCATTCTGAAGAGTTAAGAACAAAGTTATGGCAGAAAAAGTCACAAGTCCACAGCGCTTATACAGTGATTAAGAAAATAAACATCAAGGCTGCGGGTATCTGGGCGGTGTGGGTGTACTGCCAATACACATCCACAGGAATAGTTGAAGAAAAACAAAGATGTTCCCAGTCTCACTGCGCCAAGAAATTATAATTAGTTGTTTGTGCAAAGAAAAGCCTTTATTGTTTGTGCGAAGAGAAGCCTGACACGTGCTTCAAGCTGTGTACAGCTTTTCATCAGAGGCTTAAATTGCATAGTACATCATTTCCATACAAATTGGGTAAAGTTAAAAATAAAACATACACATGATTGTTTTGTGCAAAGAATTGTTACATAAAGAACATAGGCACAAGTTGTGAGCAAGTAGTCCAGGGTGCGATGCAACCACAAAGAATATAACACATGTACATCACATGTAGGAAGAGTAAAAAAGTAGAAATTAAGTTACCACAAATTAACCAATTTCATTCGTAGTAGTCCGTTGACAGACAAACAAAAAAAGAAGAAAAAGAAACATGATTTTAGAAACAGAAGTTGGCCATAGCAGCGCAATCAAGTTCCACTTAGTAAGCTAAGTCTTAAATCAAAGACTGTAATGTATTCCAAAAATAAGTACCTTAGGTTGCAGCAATAAGAACTCCACATTTAGAGTAGGACAATGCCAGATACAGTTCTGTAGGCAGATAGATTAAGTAATTACTGGAAAGCCAATTGCAGAAAAATATTACATAAGTTACCAAAACAAACCGTAATGCTGTCAATAAAATCAATAAAAACATACCTCAAAATGTCTCACAGTTGCGGAAAGCTAATTTAGCCAAAGAAACCAGAAAAAGAAAATAAATCTCAAATTAGTATTAAAAAAACCACCAAAGTACCCATTAGATTAACTCCAATTAACTCGTGATTCAAAAGGACTGTGGACAATTCCTGACTGGTTAACCAAAAAAGCCAATTAAAAGTTAAAACTACAACATGGGGAGAGCAAAATAAACAGACCTACCTCAATGACCGTTTGTTTCAGTCTACTCGTGTTACCATTGCACAATGCACAAAAGAAAAGTAGGACTAAATATACTGGAATGCAGTATAGCCCCATGCATGGCCTTCCAAGTAAGACAAACAGAAAGGGGCAAAAAGGATCGCCATGTTGGGTGAACTAAACACACCTTTAGAAAAGCCTAACTTAGTGAAACCGGTCCATAAACCCAAATTAGCCAAAAAATAAAAAGGAGAATTTAGCAAACAATTATTACTCATGTTTTGCTGAGGAAATTATTTTTTTGTTTTTTGTTTAAATTTATTTATTTATTTAAATATATATATATATATATATATATATTTTTTTTTTATTTTAGAGACAAAATTAATTTAAAAGTAACAAGCCACCACTAGTCATGAATAATTGAAGTGGTATTTAAATAAACCAACAATTCCAATGCACTAAAAAAAGTGTGGGGCCTGAGTGCGCTGCTACTGAACAACATTACAAATAAAGGCACATTGCACAGTAATAATACACGTGGAACAAGAATATAATTACAGGAGGGGATACCCCCAAGAGGATAATTAAAGGCACTTGTCAACCCCAACAGAGGAAATATGAATTATAAAAATATGGCAAACTCATGATCCAAATTAAGTCCTTCAGAAACAGTGCAATATTTACAAATTAATTTGGCCTCCAATTGTCGTAATTTTAGTGTAAGGTTACCACCCCGTGGGGGCAATGACACTTTGCACAGCCCCACAAAACGAATGTCATTTTTGCAGTCCATTTGGTGAGATTTTTGCCAATGATAAGCAAGGGGGTATTTAGCATCTTGGCTCCCAATGGAAGCCAGATGTTCACGAATTCTAATTTTAAGTGGGCGAATAGTGCTCCCTATATATTTCAGGCCACAGGTGCATATAATGCAATACACTACAAACCTAGAATTTCAATTGATGAAAGACTTCATTTCATGATTACCTCGTAGCTCAAAAGAGACTGCGGATGTTTCAAATGTAAAGTTGCACATATTACAAACACCACATTTATGAAAGCCAAGGACTCTAGCGGAATTGAGCCAATTCTTGGGTATAGATAAGGGGCTCATAAATGATGGACTCAATACATTTTTAAGGGATGTACCTTTGCTGTAAGTCACACTGACATTAGTGTCCAACCAATTTGAGATGTCTTTGTCGAGATGTAACAAGTGCCAATGTTTACTTAAAAAAGCATGTATTTTGTGACTATCAGAGTTATATCTTGTGATAAACCTGATATTTTCAGAGTTTAATGATTTAGCCCGAGTTTTCGGCACCAATAGATCCGCTCTCTTAACCTGACGTACTGTAGCTGATGCTTGTTCGACACTTTAACTTTACCCAATTTGTATGGAAATGATGTACTATGCAATTCTGAAGAGTTTCCCACTCAATTTGACCACTATGTTAGAAAACTCAGACCCCTTAGAGCATGTTTCCCTGAAGTATATTTCCTCGCTTACATTGAATACAAAGCCCAAACCTTTCCCCAACTTGAATACAGTGCATATACTGTCCGACCAACATTGAGAAACCCTCAACAAGAAGTGTCCGGGGGGGAGGTTTCATTTTTGCCCTTAGTGATTATTTAGTTCGCAGAGCTTGAGGTTACTAACAAGTACTAACATATTAACGCCTTTCTTGCGATTTTCAGGCGGGCAACTTTATCATCTCATCAGCTGCAAGGACCCAGCAGCGTAAGTGGTTAGGGGCAAGGATAAGTCTACAAATATACTACCTTTTCCACTTTTATTCCTGACTGTTACTGAAGAAAACCATGTGGACTAGATATGTTAGTAAAGGAAAAAAGGGGGAGCCAGACATGTGATGTCATCAGTGATGTCATCAATGCCATTTGTGATATCATCTTTGATGTCCTGGGTGTTAGTCTTAGCAGTACACGGGGTGGCGCGAGTTATGGTTGCTTAGCTTACCATAACTGGCGAATTTCAGGGGTTTTTCAGTTTTACTTGGAATCAAAATGTCCCTTTAACAACGTTTTTTTACTGAATCTGATAGGTTTTTAGTAGCGCAACTTAACCATAACGTCCTTTTAACAAAGTTTTTTTACTGAATTTCATAGGTTTTTAGTAGCGCAACTTAACCATAACGTCCCTTTAACAACGTTTCTTTACTGAATCTCATAGTTATTTAGTAGCACAACTTAACAATAATAACTTTGACTTTATGTACAGGTAATATGGAACATACTGAACCCTTTCTACTGAATTTGACAGTCCGCGGACATGTTCGGACAACAGTACCACCACCTAAAAACTCTGGGGGGGGTATGTGTAATTGTATATCATAACATAGGAACATTTAACAAATTCACAAAGCAGCACACAAACAAAGTATATGTAGTAATACTTAAGAAATATAACCCATATATGTAACACACTAACCATTCATTTAAATACAATATGTTCTAAAAATGAAATATACCAAAAGGAGATAAAGTGGCTTCCAACATAATTACCTCACAGACACTCCACAACTAACAGCAACACCAGACGTATAGACTACTGATTACATATCTTACCAGAAATAGTAAGTGCACTTCATTTTACTCATATATTTATAAACTTTCTATATTAGAATGGTACACACTTTACTATATAAACCAATTAATAAATATTATTTTGTATACAATTAACATATACATTTTTTTTTACAGACCATACAAAAATTGCAACTTCCAAAGAAAAAGAAAAGAAGCGGTGGATAACACTCTTGAACACATTACCCACAAAATGGACCAACTTATGACACATTTTACGGATTTAAAGAACTTTGTGGAAAATCACCTAAAACCACCAACAACATACCATTGTCCCACCTGTACTTGTCCCCCCTCACCATATCCCATTCATTTAACCCCAAACTCTCTCCATGGACCACAACGTTTTGATGAGATTTCCATCCCTTCTTCACCTGATCCCACTTATATTGAAAACCCTAATTCTCCTGTTTTTGTTTCCGTTTCTGCCCCACCTTCTCAGTCATAAATTGTTTATATATGTTAAATAAAGTTACTTTTTTATATTGTGTTGTAATTACTTTCAGTTCTTTGGGGTAAAACCAATTTAGGTGTCCACGGACAGCGCGGTTGTTCGGAAATGTTCATAAATAAACGAAAATGTAAGTGTCCTGAGGATACTATATCTGTCCGTAATGTTCTCATGCAAGTTGAAAATGTTCTAAGAACACTCGTAGTGTCCTGAAATGTTCGTAAATAAACGAAAATGGAGGTGTCCTTAAGAACACTATGCCTGTTCATAATGTTCTCTAGCAAGTTGAAACTGTTCTAAGAACACTCATGGTGTCCTGAATTGTTCGTAAATAAACAAAAATGGAGGTGTGCTTGAGACGCTATGTCTGTCTGTATTGTGCACAAGTAAATTAAACTGTGCTAAGAACAAACGGCTGTCCATAACTGTTCCTTTTACGTGTGACACACTTTTAATTAGTTCAGGACCCGAACACTGTCCGTAGAACATCAACACGCATGCGCAAAACAATGTCCGTACATTGGGTGTCCTGTGGACGGCTGCTACCTTAGC
Source organism: Ambystoma mexicanum (assembly GCF_040938575.1). Lineage (NCBI taxonomy): Eukaryota > Metazoa > Chordata > Amphibia > Caudata > Ambystomatidae > Ambystoma > Ambystoma mexicanum. The sequence continues at coordinate 827,274,368 of NC_090928.1, read as the reverse complement.
GAACATGCTCATGAAACAATCATGTGACAGCACCCACGCTGATTGCATCTTCTGAATGCGGACACTGTTCGTGTCCCTGAACACTTTAAAAGTACATTTCCAAGTAATCCACAATATTTCTATTTAAAACTCAACATACCACAAATCCCACATGCTAATCCTAAGTTTCCACATAGTGTTTGTGACTTTTTGAACCTTTTTTGGTGTATTCGATCTGTCTTGCGGACGGCGCGCATGTCCGCGAACAGCGCACAAGCACCCCTATAAAAGACCACGCCCTAGAGCTCATTCTCATTGTGTTTCTGGCTATTCCACAGAGCACACTGCATTTTGCTGCATACTTTGCAGATTTTGAGATTTCCATCTCCAAGCCGATGACATCCATGGCTGCACTATTGCCACCTGGTGCTACATCTGCCTCAGCACCACCCCACCCCCTCCACCACCACCATTTCCCCAAGGGCCTGAAGAGGGGAACAGGAGTGAGGATACAGAGGAGGAAGAAGAGGATGACGAGAATGAGGTAGAGGAAAACCCTACTACCCGCCCTCAGCGTGATTCTTGGGTGTGGCGGTTGTTTGCTGTTCATGGGAATGGTCCTAAGGCTCGTGCAAACCGTGTCACCTGCAATGAGTGCAAAATGGTACTCAGTCGCGGGAGGCATGGTTCGTATAGCTTTGGGACTACGACCATGAAGCGACACCTGAACTCATTCCACACTGGGGCCATTCGCAAGGTTGTACCTTGCGAAGAGCGTAGTAGGTTGATTGCCTCTACTTCATCCTCCGTTTCTGATCCTGTCACCACAAGGAACACCTCTCTGGGACAGCGTCTTCCTCAAGCTGCCTCACAGGCCATACAGAATTCTGATGACCCTTACCTTTCGAGGGTCACAGTTATATGTATGTACAGTGACACAGTACTCTACAGGGGGGAGTGACTTTGCAGTGCTTTTGAGACTATCGTCTCAGAGCGCGAGAAGACCTGCTCACTACCCAAATAAAACCCACTCTACATCTTCCTCTCTCAGCTCGCCCTTTCTTATCCCTGTGGTTGGTGTCCCCCACTTTACCCTCCTTTCCCCTCCTCTCCTAGTGTGTCGTGTAAAAAACAAAAAAAACCACAAAATAACAAAAGCCCCAAAAAAATAAGGCTCTTTTCAGAGCCGCCTTTCACAGTTAAAAAACAGAAGTAAAGATAAATAACGCAGGGCCCTTTCTATTTCTTAAAAGTCCGCGGACAGTTCGCGAGCATAAAAAAAATTGGGATGCTACCCTATCGTAACCATTCCATTTTTCTCTTGGAGGAAGTGGTCGCCTGAAAAGAGCCTTTTGGAGGTGTTTGTATGTCAAAAACTATAAATACTTTACAGCTACTTCAAAATGGATGCTGCATTTCTAAAAAAGGTCACAATGCATTTTGTACATTTCTCAGAAAAATCTGATTGCCAGCATAGGTAAGATGGACTCCATCTCTGCGAAAAATGTATGTACTACCAAACATAATATTTTCCTTGTGAAAAGAGGACATGCCAAAATCTCTTAGGAAGGCACAAACAGCCTTATTGACATTACACCTTGCTTTCTCCATTTGTGGACCACATAAGAAAGAACAAAGCCACATTTGTCTCTGCGCAATCCGTGAAAAAATTACTTTGGAGTTTGGAAACATGTCCATGATCTTTTGAAGTCCTTCTTTCATTGCAAATTGCAAAGAAATTCCAGACACATGTCCTAAACTGTTCCCTCCCAATGAATTACAATTATGTCTGGATGTTCCTCTATCTTCAAAGTTGCACAGAGAGGTAGCAAGTCCAGCCACTTCATTCCACGCACTCCATGCCAGTGCACTTCCACATGTGGGAATCCAAGATCTACAGATACTCCACAGCTTTCTGCATGCACCTTCAACCAATGTATCCACGAGTCTCCCAGAATCCACACAATCGGTATTTTAAAACACTCAGCCATAGCTATCTGTTCTTCTCTCAGCAAAAAGAATATCTGCGGAAACCTCTCCTAGCGCAACACACTCACTAAACTTTACTGACCAATCCCTTGCTACATTCAATCTCATTTGCATGCCTCCCCACCCCAAATTCCCTGGATGATATATGCGGTGTCCTAGAACTACCGCCATGTCCGCGAACATATCATAACATGGACAGCCCTTCTACCATTTCCACTTCACTCTCTGTGCCATTCCCTAATTGAATGTAGCTAAGAAATCACATGACCATCCACCAATCAAATCCAAGACCTCTACATGTAACTGTATCATCATAGATCAGCACTGCAAATGTAAGGTGAATCTCTCGGACTACAACTCTCATACCATTGGCAAGCACGTTCTACGAGAAATACTAGACAAGTCTCCAAGATTTCTACTTGCAGCTTCGTCCATATCCATATGCAGGAACACAAACTACAGGTATGCATATTTTCTATACAGTACATGAACACATTTTCTAACCGACTTTTACCTTGTATAATCTGTAAAATGAATCTACAATCATTTTTTCATTCTCCTAAAATGAACTGTGACTTACAAGCCTTTATACGGTTTAATTTCTTCGAACACACACACACACGCAAATAATGTTAAATTAACATTTTTGAAATAAAATATATAGACTACATATGATCAAACAAAATTATATGCACACTCTTTCATCAAATCTCAAAGAATAATATTTGTACAAACACATACTTGGTTTTAATTTTTTTAGTTTATATAATTACTTACATTTATATAGGACAAGCAGGCTATGACATTGACTCCCTCTTACGTGGAAAAGCAGGCAATCACATGGACTCACTATTACATGGAAAAGCTTAGTTACAGGAATAGTGGTATACAGTGGTACATTATGATTTTGACAAGCCATAGTAAAGATATTTTCTTTCCTACAGTTAGTCATAAGATAGTTTTAATGGTTTTGAGGAAGGTGCTGAGCATTTCAAGTTAAAAAATCTATGTCTAAATTAAAAACAGTGCTATATACAAACCGAATTACTCATTTCTTTCTTTTACAATTGCAGTGAAGACCATTCTCCTGAAAATAAGCAGCCAAATTTGAATTATAAAGAACAACTAAGAAGCAAACTGCTCATTTTAGAAAAAAAGTAAGTAGATTGTTACCATAATATTTGAATTATTACTCAAACACACTCTAAGGTTAATTCATGCTACTTCTGTGCCTAAAAATAAAGATTCTGCACCATTCTGACCAAAAATCCACCCGTATTAAACAGTGATTTACTGGCAGAAGGACAGTGATATACTATTTATACTTCTCCACACCACTGGCTTACTTTTTTCTGTCTTCTGAACCCCAGTTTAGTAACACATTAATTCAAGAATACCCATCCCTAATAGTTGTACTTCCCAATGCACAATCACACACCATTACATACATCTTTATCATCTCACTCAAACACTCATGCACACAACACACATGCATTGCAGAACACCCCAACCCATACCTTCTGTATTTTTTTCAAAAGACCCTGAAGCATGCCTACCAAAAAGCAACTCCATAGAAAGGAACTTAGAAGTAGAGCAAATGAAAACAGAAGAAGTTTCTAGTACAAAAACATTGCCTCCTCTATCAAAAAGTAAAACAACCCAAAAACAATTAACAGAAAATCAACTATCACTACAAATAAAACTTCTTCTATAAATCTTGATATAGTACAAAGTAAGCATACCAAGAAAAGTATTTTAGCCAAAATGTTCCGTCACAAAGTCCTTCAAAATCTTATAAAAACAGGAGAGAAACCAGGTTCAACACTTCAAACCTATCGTTGGAAAGTAATCTTAGAAGCGTTGATAGACAGTGCACTTCTTCTCAAAATAAAGTTATTTATTTTACTGTTAAACAGAATTAAACCACTAACAAAACTAATAACTAAATTACAAAAAAGACTTCTCAATAAACAAAATGTTAACAGAAATAACTTCTTAAATATCTGTGGAGGTGAATGGAGTCATACTAGAAGCACAGAACCATACTTTAATGAAGAAGCCTACAAACAAAAGCAAACAAATACAATTGCCATACATAGCAGTGGTCGAGGTTATGAAAAAGTTAATAATACCATAATGGAACAAGAAGTACTCCTTACAGAAATATGCCCTGAAAACGTAGATTTACCCCTCCATTCAACTGAATCAGAACATCTAGTGTACAAATGGCCATGCACGTCAATGTGTAACATTCCCAAAAAAATGTTCAAGTCTTTACGCCAATTTCTCAATCAATATGTGAAAAGCAAAGACAAAATCAAAATTAAACTACTGCAAAATATGGATGCTCATCCAGTACGCAAGTACACAGGACTACAAGGACATTCATTGGCCTGCATTACAGGACCTACATGCAAAACACCCTTCCATGATATCAAAAGCATATCAACACATCATGCAAGTATGAGAAATCTAGTTTATAAAATGTACTATGCTAAAATTCCTGCTTTAGCACTACCCAATTTAAATAACATTCTTCTACATGGTACAGCAAAAGACCTACTAGATGAAATCGACTATATCCAGACAAAATATTTTGGAAGTGAAACCCACTTACAAGATGAATTAGCTGTAAACCAACTTTGAAACAAATCTGCACATGGCAAACTTTCACTACACACATACAAAAAAGAAATACTAAAATTTGAAAGTACTTCAGCTGAAGTACCAAACCACGTGTGTGTATCTTGCCGCAGAACTTTTTTATAAAAGTAACACAAAAACTGTAGATCTATCATACAAAATAGAAGACAATGAAGATTCTAAATGGTTTGAATTAGCTCTCAACCTTATAGCAGAAAACAAATACGAAATAACTGACCCCATAATACTTTGCAGTTACTGCACTACACAACTTGACAAAAAACAAACTCCTTCACGTGCTATCACAAATAACTTGGAATTATATCCACTACCAAAAACCCTTCAACAACTTAATTTATATGAGAGAATCATAATACAAACAGTGCACCCATTTCAAGCAATAATACGCCTTCAACCAAAAACTGCAAAATTACCTCCCTCTGAATTAGTAAAAGGTATTCGTGGAAAAGTAGTGTATTTACCATTAGATCTAAAAGAAAATGTGCACACTCTAGGAGTGCAACGTCCAATGCAGCAATCTTTAATTATCTTGGTAAATGGAGTACCTACAAAAGACAAAAAAATTTGGCAACAACTGGTAGATTTACATAAAGTTAGAGAAGCCCTGCAATATCTTAAAGAGAATAATGAATATTACAAAGAAATTAATATTGAAGAAAACTTGAAAGATACAACTGAAATAATTCAAGAGACACAAGAAGCTGGTCAATTTGAGCTCCTAGATCCTGCAACAATATCAAACACTTTAGACCATTATACAATTCATCCATTGCACTCTGATGACACCATAGAAGATGCACTGGAAACGTACCAAATGCGTCAAACAAAAGGATCACCAATCAGCATATGGGAAAAAAATATAGAAGCATGTGCTTTTCCTCTACTCTTTCCTACTGGCAAAGGAGGAAGATACAATGACAGACCTATTCAAATATGAATACGAATGTATTCTGAAGATCCCAGATTTTGACAAAATGTGGAATACGTATTCCACCTACTCTTTGAAAGTGAATTAGCAACTTTATGTTACGGAGTTGCACACATATTAAAATCAGGATCACACTTTCAAAATATGACAGCTACACAATTATTACAAAAAGTTCAACAAAACGATGACGTTTTACAAGCGAATCTTACAAATCTATTAGCAAATATGTGTGGTGCTAAAGAGTACTGGTTTCGACGTCATGGAGATGTACGTTGTATGATCCGAAACCTTGGCCCACCCACTTGGTTTGTTACATTAATTTGTGCAGAATATGCATGGGAAGATTTTCATGCTTTCCTACGCATATCAAATGAAAACAAAACATAGATATACTAACACCTGGAGAACTTTGTTCACAAGATCCTGTTAATGTTTCAAGATATTTTCACCATCTCTTCATTGCTATGCTACATTTTATTTGTAACAAAACTGTTCCTCCCCTTGGAGAAGTGCAACACTTCTTTTGGAGAAAAGAATACCAAGCCAGAGGAGCACCACATATCCACATGCTTTTATGGATTAAAGATGCTCCTAAATTTGGTCAAGACAGTGATGCCACGGTTTTACAGTTTATTGAAAAATATGTCCCTTGTGAAATTCCATCAGAATCCGCAAATAGTTATCTTCATGCAAACATTTTACAATTCCAAAGACACAATGTGGCAAATATTGTCGTCGCAAATACAAAAACAAAGGGAAATACTACACCAAATGCCAATTTGGTTTCCCTAGACCAGTTACAAATACTGGTCAAGTGAACAACCTCTTCAGTTAGACATAGTGTTAAAGGTAAGTCACCTAAAAATACACATTGCATAAAAAGAAAAGAAGAAGGAAAATATATCAATGATTACAATGCAATCATTTCCCACTTATGGAATGCAAACATAGACGTGCAGTACATTGAAGACAATTCTACTGCAGTTGCACGATATGTCACAGCATACTTAACCAAATCAGAAATGACAGAGCTCCAAGACCTCTGGAATGACCTGTCATGAAATAAAACAGTGTCTCAGAAATTATACAGCTTGGGCATATAAATGCTGTCCCATAGACAATGTGGATCCTATGAAGCGACTGATCGATTAACCGGTACTGCATTGTATGGTAAATCTGCAAAAATAGTATGGCCAAGTCTTGGTCCAGCTAAATCTAGAAAAAGAGTTCTAAAATCATACGAAGATATCAAAACAATAGCCAAACATGATCCCAACAGCCAAGACATTTTAAAAAACAATTTATTGGACACATACTACCCAAACAGGAGTACCACTTTGGAAACCATGAGTCTATTCCACATAGCCCAAAACTACACATACAAAAATAATATAAAACATGATGAACAAAACCGTAAATACAAAGTGACACACTGTGAAGGCAGTTTAGTAAAACTCACCAAACCAAATTTAATTAATCATATCAAATTGTCATTAAAGACTCCTCAACATAAAGAAGTATATTACATGTCCCTGCTACAACTCTTTAAACCATGGAGAAAAGAAGAAGAAATACTAGATAACTATAACTCATATGAAGACACTTTCAAAGCAAATGAAACCAGTATAACTGATGTAGACTTTGCACAGTACAAAACAATGTTGCACAATGAACAGCAACATGAAGAAGAACTCCAGGCCCAACTAGATAAGGACACTCCTGACAGTAGTCAACCTTCTGTCACAGGAAGCCAAGAACCACTGGGAGACCCACTAATAAAAAATGAGGCAGAATTAGCTATGATAGAAGTAGAAAACACCATGTGTCAGTATGAAGAAAAAGAAGACTTATCTATAGTACAATCAAAGCTAAACAATGAGCAACGTAGCATTTTTCCAGAAGTAACAAAAGAAATTGCACATGGTGTACAACATGAAAACAAAGAATGCACCTGTCAAAATTACAAATCTATAATATTGTATGTCAGTGGTGAAGCTGGTTCTGCCAAAACATTCCTAATCAAAATCATCAGTAAGTTCCTTCAACAATTGACAAACAACAAACTGTCAGCTGTTGTCACTGCCCCCACAGGTTTAGCTGCCTACAACATAGGTGCTGTCACTTTACACCGATTACGACTCCTGCCAGTAGAACACCAAAACAAATTAGATTATTACAAACTTTCTGTAGAAGCTGCAATGGAACTATGCAGAGTTTTGAAACAAATGAACATGCTACTAATAGATGAAGTGAGCATGGTGTCCAACCTAATGTTGGCTTTGATTCACCTCAGATTACAAGAAGTGCTCAAAACAAACTATGAAGAGCTCTTTTCAGGAAAACATATTATTGTTTTCAGAGATATTCTTCAATTGACACCAGTAAAAGGTGAGCCTATTTTTTAAAACATTAGGTCACAAACTCTGCTGTAAAACTGTTGGCAGCATTGGAAATGTCAACCTTTGGCAACATTTCCAATACAGAGAATTAACAGAAAACATGCGCCAATCTGCAGATCTCACTTATGCCAACATATTAAAAAGTATCAGAGTTGGTATACTTTCTAAAGAAGCAGAAGCAATATTGAAAACCCGGCACATTCATGCACTTTATGGTGATAATGCATGAGCTACAGATGGTATGGAACAATTAGCCCACAAAAATGTCAATTGTATGGCCTAAATGCCAACTCTTGCAAGCTGTTTCAAATTCAATGAAATAATATTAAGTAAAGAAATGCAACCAATAATGGAAATTAGCGCCACAGACAAACTAGATGTACATGGAATGACACTACCAATGTGTGACCAAGCCACAACAAGACTAAATAGTTTAGAAAAATCAATCTCAAACACAGCAGGCTTGGAAAAGATATTAAAATTATCCTTAAATTGCAGAGTAATGCTGAAACGTAACCTTGACGTGGACCAAGGACTACTTAATGGAGCTCTGGGTACAGTTGTTGGCTTTCAAACATACCCACGTGACAACAAAATTCAGTTTGTCAATATTCTCTTTGACAAACTTTCAGAAGTAAAAAGAATAGGACGCTCAACAGCTCGATTCCTTCTCTTCAAAGACACGTATGTACGCAGAGAACACGTTTCTCTAAGTCTTGCATACGCAGTCACCATTCATAAATCACAAGGTCTTACCCTAGACAAAGCAATGATAGACATTGGTAACACAGTCTTTAAAGAAGGCATGAGCTACATAGCACTACCACACTTACGTACATTTGACGGTCTATTTCTAATCAACTTTGATGCAAGTAAAATAAACGCTGATATTCCTTGCATTTTGGAATACAATAGACTTCATTCACTATACACTCCCCATCTAAACACATATTCTGTTCCACAAAAAGTAAATCATTATAAAAGAAAAATAAATCAAACACGAAAGCAACAGGATGTCACTGCAAATCCTCCAAAGAGAGTAAAAGAAAGTAATACTTCATCAAGTGCCACAAACAAAAAAGAATCAATTAGGGAAAGTAAACCAGGTACTTCTTCAAAGAAGGAAGACAAACTCCAAAAAAAGCAGTCAGATACAGAACTATTTGGTCCATTTAAACTCTCAAATATAGTTGGTGTAAGTTGCTACACAAATGTAGCAATGAATATTCTATTTCAATTACCACCAATTGTTGAGAACATTTACTTACACAGTACAGACCCATTGTGTTTGCAAATTTTAGTACTTCACAGAAATGCAGCAAACAATCCTGACAACACGTATAGTGTTTATGGAATAAGACAACAATTGGACCACTGTGCTGGAATGGTGAAATTCACTATAAACTCACAGGAAGATCCACAAGAATGTCTAATGTACTTACTATTAGTACTGGAAAACAAAAACATACCAATAAATGAAATCTTCCAGATTTCATACATGTGGAAACATACATGCACTCTCTGCAACAATGTGACACAAGAACAAATCCCAATGAGCACTTTGTGTATATATCAATACCCAATTGTGAATCCGTTCCATTTCAGCAACTTGTATAAAATGCAAACCACGGTAGATTATGTTCGACCTGCAATTCACATAATCGCTCCACGTTAGTAATACAAACACATAGTAAATACGTAATACTAATGCTTCTACGTTACAATGCAGATGGTAACAAAAAGAACTGCAAGCTGACTGGATTCACACCTGGTCAAATATCACCTGGTAGGAAAACCTTCACAACAATAGGTATAATCTACCACGCAGGAGCCTCAACCAACTCAGGGCACTACACTGCATATATAAAAAAGAAATGTGGATGGTTTGAATGTAATGATAGTACTGTTACTCTAAAGCAGAGATTACCAGCAAATCTTACAAACGCTTATTTAATGTTCTTAAAACCAAAATTTGATAACTAAACTGTACTTAAAACTTAAGTACACTTGTAGTAAAAAAATATAAACTGTCACAATATTCCAAAAGCTATCTAACTGCCCAAAGATGCTACAAAAACTAATCAAATAAATTAATACCACTCAAATAGAGAAAAAAATAGACAGTTAGAATATGCCAATTGGTATCTAACTGTCCCAAAATTTAGAAATATCCAAATAGATAAAGCAATACCACGAAATTATATCAAAAAATAAACAGTTAGAATACGCCTACTGGTATCTAACTGCTCCAAAACTTTACAATATCCAAACAAATACCTAATATCTTACTGCTCCCAAAAACTGGAACAATCCAATGTATAAAGCATTAGCCAGAAACAACAAGTAAACACTGAAAACAAGCAAACAAATAAACTGTAGCATAACAGAAAAAGGTTTTTTTTAATCCAGCATGGATTTTTTTCTCTCCCACAGACCCAATGATTTTAGCAACAAACACAGAAACTGAGCAGATTGCACAGTACTCTGTTTTGACATCTACTAAATATGAGAGTCAAAAAAAAAAGAAAAAAATTGTGATTGTACAATGTAATAAGTCTTTATAAAATACTAATACTAACATGCTATTTTCTTTTATCACAGAAATGAACAAGAAAAACATGGACTCCCGTTACTAAACCAAATAGTAAGTATAACATGATAAATACGACCATCGCAGCATATCACACCCATACTGCTTATAACATTGTTCCTTATGAATTTGTTTTGACCCAAAGTTATAAGCCACTATGAGTGTGATATGCTGCGGTGCTTGTGGCCAGGGCATAGACTCTTGGGTGCATGGCATATGAGTGTGATATGCTGCGGTGTTTGTTGCCAGGTCATGGAGTCTTGAGTGCATGGCCAAATGGCCATGCACCCAACATTCTATACCCTGGCCACAACCACTGCAGCATATCACACCCATAGATTCAAGCATTTCAACCATTTTAATGTCCGTGGACACAAGGAAGTTCCTAGAACACATTCAACTTGCCAGAGGACGATACGGACAGCGCCATCAGGACACCCCCATTTTCTTTATGTACAAACATTTCAGGACACCGCGAGTGTTCTTAGAACACTTTCAGCTTGACAATGAACAATACAGACAACGTCTTCAGGAAACCCCCTGCGAACATTCCAGGACCCCATGCGTCTTCTTAGAACACTTTCAACTTGACACCGAATCCATTCTATTTATTTACGAACATTTTAGAACAGCCCTGTTGTCCGCAGACAAATCGAACACAACAAAAGCGTCTAGCACATAAAAAAAATACAACATTGCACCATCTCATACTCCCCCACCCTCCCCAAGCACTCTTACACACCAACACACTCCACTAAATACAATTTTTAAACCAAGTTTCACCTTGCTGTCCGTGGTCGTCCGCGAAAGCAAGATGTCGGGCGCCACCAAAAATTGGACGCGCTCCACGCCCCACGCTGTCCAATCAGTGAACACGTCGGATGTCCGCAGACATCGCGCAAGCCCCTCGGCCAATCAGGGCACTGTCCGTGGAGTGAACCGGGAAGTCCATCCGCGAAGCAAACGGAGATATTACTAATTGTTTTGCCTTTCATTTTGGTCATTTAAAAAAAAAAAACTACTGGATGGATTTACACCAAATTTGCAAAAGCACGCTTTCGGGACCATGCCCCCACTCCTGACGCACATTTGGTGTAAATCCGTCCAACATACCAACCACCGTATTGGTTGGTATGTTGTTTGTAGCCGCTAGTACTGCGTAAGGGCATATTGGTCCTTGGCGATTGTCCCATAAAATGGTGAGAGTCATGAAGTTGCATATTTGGACTTGCACCTGGCAGTTGAAGACCCCATCCGCTGGAGTCTGTAAATCGTGACAAAGCCAAAACGTGGCCACGTACCTGTTTTAAAAAACATAAATTAGTCTCACCAGCCGATCTTCATTAAAAATCATCATTTTATTTATTAGGGCGTGAAACTATTTGCTATTGAAGTGCAACAGAGTATGTTAATAATAAAATGTTCCCATTCATATAGCGCTAAGAACTGTGAGGTATCTAAGCGGTGCTTATTATTAACCACGGTGTGTGGTGCTCATTTATCGACCACGGAAGGATGAAAGGCTGAGTTTGGGCTTGCCGGGATTCGAACTTGCGTTAGCAAGCTGTGCACGGATGTCAAAGCGAGCGCTGTACTCGCTGTGCCACTTGACAGGCTACAGTAAAGTGGCACAGCGAGTAGAGCGCTTGACCGCCTATAGACCGGTTAAATTATTTCTATTAACCAACTCTGTGTCGTCTGCCTTTTTCAGAGCCCTCTAAACGACAGGGGATCAATTCGGCAGTGATAGTACGCGGTAGAAAACATTATGCCACTTTCAATGAACAAGTTCAACTTCAGCGGTCTTTAATGCTACGCTATTGTAATTATATTTGGTATAAAGTAATGTAAAGGGTTACTTACAGTACAATTGCAATTTCCATTGTCTACGAGTGGTGCAGTCTGAAAATACGACTCTGCGTGTGCCAACGATCTTTCGCATAGTGATATAATATGTAAACGTGGTTTCGTTTCAGAAATTTTATCTTTATCTTCTCTTATGTTTTAGCAACACTCCTTCAAGAGAAGTCTTTCATCACAATCTCTGTCTGTCAAGGTCAAAACACAATACAATCTTATAGTCTGCTTCGTGAGCCTCTCCGGGGCCCGAGAAAAAAATGAAGCAGCTGACCTTCACTGTGAACGAGCATAAATTCTTACTTTGCAACATTCTGTGTAAAGCCATCTGTAGAAGTTGGTTTTTGCACGCCATGTTTGTATATTGTTTGCGTGATATTAAAAAAAGTTTGTTTAAAGGACGTTATGGTTCTAAGTACAGCCGAAAGACCCCTGAAAATAGCAAGTTATGGTAAGCTATGAAAAATAACTCGCGCCAACACCATGCACAGCTAAGACTAACACCCAGGACATCAAAGATGACATCGCAAATGTCATTGATGAAATCACTGATGACATCACATGTGTATGTACTTTTCATGGAATTTGTGTACTAGGGATTTTCATTATAATGTTCAGAAAAAAGTGTCAAGGATATTGCAATAAATATCATACCGTTATTAGTGCTTTGAACAATGCATTTATATCAATAAATAGCATTGTGTTATGTGATTCTATGTAGTATACTGAGCTGCTAATGGAGAAAGAAAGCATTGTGTGCAGAGTACAAGATAAAAGTATAATATTTGTAATGTTAATATGTAGAATAATGAAATGATAATTGTCCTGAAATATTGGAAAATTCACAAAATGGGGGTGTTCTGAGGACGTTATTCGTATTGTGTGATTGCTTAGCTGTATTCAATGAGGGAATGGTACAGAGAGTAAAGTAGACGCCGTCCGCGGACACCACGGCTGTTCGTGGACAGGGCGTGGTAAATCCGGGTTTTTCCAGGAAATCCAACATGGAAAGAAGACTGTACGGATCAGCCAATCAGATGTCGAGGTTGTGGATTTGTGTTGAAAGAGACTGTGTGTGGTGAAGATGGCAGAAGTGGAGAAAGTCAGGGTGTTGGTGCTTGGAGATATGTTTGTGCATGGTTTACAGCAGTACGCTGAATGCAGGCATGTTGCAAAGAACTTTGATGTCAAAGGAGTGGAGGTGGTGTGGAGCACTGTGCCTGATTGCAATGTACCGGGAATTATCTAAGTTTGTGCGGATATGGCCACGATGAACAGTCCGCATGTGGTAGTTTTGCACTATTATGCTTTCCATTTGGGCAACGTCAGTGCCCCTACTTTGTTGGCTGATTTGGAACGCTTGGTTCAAGCCGTAGTGAAGATCCTTCCAAATGCGAAAGTATTTTTTTCTGGATTACTACCTAGGGCAATATGGGACAATAGTTCAGTTTTTTGTCCTCAGCAAAACATTGCTAGGTGTGTCATCAACCGAGGCATGTGTGCCTTCATGCTTAGAGCTGGTATGTTCTTCTGTAACAATAAGAATATTGATGCCAGTAATGCTGTTCATTTTAAAGAAGATGGCATTTCTTTATCTTTTACCGGAAATGCCTTTTTATTTTGGAATGTATGGGTTGCTTTGGAGAAGGTTATGTGAAGATTTTAGGAGTAAAGTAAGAAAAAAAAACAAGAAAAAAAATATAAAATAACAGGTGTCTGTCAAGCATCTGTAGCCAACTTCAAAGGGGAAATGGGGCACACTATTTAAATTTACATTCACCACGCTCAGATTTTCGATGTGTCCGCGGTCATGGCAGTAGTCCGCGGACATGAAAATCCCTACGAGGGGGTTAGTATGTTCTATGTTACATGTCAGGGATATTATGGTTAAGTTGTGTTACTAAAAACCTATGAAATTCAGTGAAAAAACGTTGTTAAAGGGACGTTATGGTTCCAAGTAAAACCGAAAAACCCTTGAAATTCGCCAGTTATGGTAACATAAGCAACCATAACTCGCGCCACCGTGCACTGCTAACACTAACACCCAGGACATCAAAGATGACATCACAAATGTCATTGATGACATAACTGATGACATCACATGGCTGGCTCTCCCTTTTTATCCTTTACTGACATATTGAAGCCACATAGTTTTCTACAGTAAGAGTCAGGAAGTAAAAATTGAAAAGGTACTATATTTGTAGACTTGGGTTCCTGTCACATCATATATGAAACATGTACGTAGCGGAAGATACAGGCTTGAAAGAGAGGAATCCTTTCTGTGCATGAAGATAATCATTATGGTATCAGCACTTTGTCATAGTTTTATTTTTATTACTCTACCTTCCCTCTATATGCTCATATTTGTATACATTATAGTCACTCTCCATAGAGTGAATGGGAAAAGAAATTTGCTCGCGTCTACAGCCCAAACCGCTGGACGGATTTCCACCAAATTTGAACCAGGAGCAGCGGCTTGGTCCCGAAAGCGTGCTTTTGCAAATTTGGTGAACATTCGGCCAGTATTTTTTTTTTTAAAATGACCAAAAAGTAGGTAAAAAATGTGTATTTTGTAGAGTGTGTTGGTGTGTAGGAGTGTTTGGGGAGGGTGGGAGTGTGTGTGAGATAGAATAAAAGTTGTGTTTTTTATGTGTTAGACGTTCTTTTTGCGTTCGATTTGTTTGCGGACATCACAGGTGTTCTGAAATTTTCTAAATAAACTGACTAGGGGGTGTTCTAAGGAGTCAAAATGTGTCCGTTTTGTTCGCAAGCAAAGTGAAACTGTTCTAAGAACACTCGCGGTGTCCGGGAAGTGTTCGTAGGTGGTGTCCTGAGGACGCTGTCCGTATTGTTCTCTGTCAAGTTGAATGTGTTCTAAGAACACGCGCGGTGTCCTGAAATGTTTGCAAATAAACAAAATGGGGGTGTTATGAAGACGCTTCTAAGAACACTCGCGGTGTCCAGGGAGTGTTCGTACGGGGTGTCCTGAGGACTCTGTCCGTATTGTTCTTTGTCAAGTTGAATGTGTCCTAAGAACACTTGCGGTGTCCTGAAATGTTCGCAAATAAACAAGATGGTGGTGTTCTGAAGAAGCTTCTAAGAACACTCCCGGTGTCCGGGGAGTGTTCGTAGGGGGTGTCCTGAGGATGCTGTCCGTATTGTTCTTTGTCAAGTTGAATGTGTCCTAAGAACACTCGCGGTGTCCTGAAATGTTCGCAAATAAACAAGATGGGGGTGTTCTGAAGACGTTTTTGAGAACACTCCCGGTGTCCTGGAATGTTCGTAGGGGGTGTCCTGAGGACGCTGTCCGTATTGTTCTCTGTCAAGTTGATTGTGTCCTAAGAACACTTGCGGTGTCCTGAATTGTTCGCAAATAAACAAGATGGGGGTGTTCTGAAGACGTTTTTGAGAACACTCCCGGTGTCCTGGAATGTTCGTAGGGGGTGTCCTTAGGACGGTGTCCGTATTGTTCGTTGTTAAGTTGAAAGTATTCTAAGAACTATCGCGTTGTTCTGAAATGTTCGTAGGGGGTGTCCTGAAAACGGTGTCCATATTGTTCGCTGGCAAGCTCAAAGTGTTCTAAGAACACTCACATTGTTCGCGGACATTAAAAGTTTCCCATAGATCATAGTTGAAATGTTTGACTCTATGGATGTGATATGCTGCGGTGGTTGTTGCCAGGGCATAGAGTCTTGGGTGCATGGCCATTTGGCCATGCACCCAAGACTCTATGCCCTGGCAACAACGAGCGCAGCATATCACATTCATATTTGTTTATAACTTTGGGTGAAAAACAAATGTATAAGGAACAAAGGTATTAGATACTATGGATGTGATGTGCTGCTATGGTTGTCCTTATTATTGTACACTTACTGTTTGGTCTAGTAATGGGAGTCCATGTTTTTTTTCTTCATTTCTGTGATAAAAGAAAATAGCATGTTAGTATTAGTATTTTGTAATGACTTATTACATTGTATAAGCAATATACTTTTATTTTTTTTCGACCCTCATATTTAGTAGAGTACAAATCAGAGTACTGTGCAATTTGCTCAGTTTCTGTATTTGTTGCTAAAATCATTGGGTCTGTGGGAGAAAAAAAAATCCATGTTGGATTTCAAAAAACCCCTTTTTCTGTTATGCTACAGTTTATTTGTTTGTTTGTTTTCAGTGTTCACTTGTTGTTTCTGGCTAATGTTTTATACTTTGCTTTGTTGTATTTCTTTTGGAACAGTAACAGATTCTTCATTTGTTTTGATATTATAAAATTTTGGAGCAGTTAGATACCAATTGGCGTATTCTAACTGTCTATTTTTTTAATATATTGTAGTGATTTTCATTTACATATTTGGATATTGTTAAATTTTGGGACAGTTAGATACCAATTGGCGTATTCTAACTGTGTATTTTTTGGCCTAATTTAGTGGTATTCATTTATCTGATTAGTTGTTGTAGAATCTTTGAGCAGTTAGATAGCTTTTGGATTATTCTAACAGTTTATATTTTTGTAACACAAATTTACTTAAAGGTTTAAATACAGTTTATTTATCAAATTTTGATTTTAAGAACATCAAATAAGCGTTTGTAAGATTTGCTGGTAATCTCTGCTTTAGAGTAATGGTACTATCATTACATTCAAACCATCCACATTTCTTTTTTATGTATGCAGTGTAGTGCCCTGAATTGGTTGTGGCTCCTGCGTGGTAGATTATACCTATTGTTGTGAAGGTTTTCTTACCAAGTGATATTTGACCATGTGTGAATCCAGTCAGCTTGCAGTTGTTTTTGGTACCATCTGCATTGTAACGTAGAAGCATTAGTATTACGTATTTACTATGTGTTTGTATTACTAACGTGGAGCGATTATCTGAATTGCAGGTAGAGCATAATCTACCATGGTTTGCATTTTGTACAAGTTGCTGAAATGGAATGGATTCACAATTTGGTATTGATATATATATGAAGCGTTCATTGGGGATTTCTTCTTGTGTCATATTGTTGCAGAGAGTGCATGTATGTTTCCACATGTATGAAATCTGAAAGATTTCATTTATAGGTATGTTTTTGTTTTCCAGTACTTGTAGTAAGTACATTAGAAATTCTTGTGGATCTTCCTGTGAGTTTATAATGAATTTCACCATTCCAGCACAGTAGTCCAATTGTCGTCTTATTCCAAAAACACTATATGTGTTGTCAGGATTGTTTGCTGCATTTCTGTGAAGTACTAACATTTGCAAACACAATGGGTTTGTACTGTGTGAGTAAATGTTGTCAACAATTGGTGGTAATTGAAATAGAATATTCATTGCTACATTTGCATAGCAACTTACACCAACTATATTTGACAATTTAAATGGTCCAGGTAGTTCTGTATCTAACTGCTTTTTTTGGAGTTTGTCTTCTTTCTTTAAAGAAGTACCTGGTTTACTTTCTCTAATTGGTTATTTTTTGTTTGTGGTACTTGATGGAGTATTAGTTTCTTTTACTCTCTTTGGAGGATTTCCAGTGACGTCCTGTTGCATTTCAGTTTGATTTAGTTTTCTTTTACAACGTTTTAGTTTTTGTGGAACAGAATATGTGTTTAGATGGGGAGTGTATAGTGAGCGAAGTCTATTATATTCTAAAATGCAAGGAATATCAGCGTTTACTTTACCTGCATCAAAGTTGATTAGAAATAGACCCTCAAGTGTACGTAAGCGTGATAGTGCTACGTAGCTCATGCCTTCTTTAAAGACTGTGTTACCAATATCTATCATTGCTTTGTCTAGGGTAAGACCTTGTGATTTATGAATTGTGACTGCGTATGCAAGAGTTAGAGAAAATTGTTCTCTGCGTTCATACATATCTTTGAAGAGAAGGAATCTAGCTGTTGAGCGTCCTATCCGTTTTTCTTCTGAAAGTTTGTCAAAGAGTATATTGACAAACTGAATTTTGTTGTCACGTGGGTATGTTTGAAAGCCAACAACTGTACCCAGTGCTCCATTAACTAGTCCTTGGTCCACGTCAAGGTTACGTTTAAGCATTACTCTGCAATTTAAGGATAATTTTAACATCTTTTCTAAGCCTGCTGTGTTTGAGATTGATTTTTCTAAATTATTTAGTCTTGTTGTGGCTTGGTCACACATGGGTAGTGTCATACCATGTACATCTAGTTTGTCTGTGGCGCTAATTTCCATTATTGGTTGCATTTCTTTACTTAGCATGATTTCATTGAATTTGCAACAGCTTGCAAGAGTTGGCATACAATTGACATTTTTGTGGGCTAATTGTTCCATAACATCTGTAGCACATGCATTATCGCCATAAAGTGCATTAATGTGCCGGGTTTTCAATGTTGCTTCTGCCAACTCTCAAACTTTTTAAAATGTTGGCATAAGTGAGATCTGCAGATTGGCGCATGTTTTCTGTTAATTCTCTGTATTGGAAATGTTGCCAAAGGTTGACATTTCCAATGCTGCCAACAGTTTTACGGCAGAGTTTGTGCCCTAATGTTTTAAAAATAGGTTCACCTTTTACTGGTGTTAATTGAAGCAGATCTCCAAAAACAATAATGTGTTTTCCTGCAAAGAGCTCGTCATAGTCTGTTTTGAGTACTTCTTGTAATCTGAGGTGAATCAAAGCTAACATCAGGTTGGAGACCATGCTCACTTCATCTATTAGTAGCATTTTCATTTGTTTCAATACTCTGCGTAATTCCATTGCAGCTTCTGCAGAAAGTTTATAATAGTCTAATTTGTTCTGGTGTTCTACTGGTAATAGTAGTAATCGGTGTGATGTAACACCACCTATGTTGTAGGCAGCTAAACCTGTGGGGGCAGTGACAACAGCTGACAGTTTGTTGTTTGTCAATTGTTGAAGGAACTTACTAATGATTTTGATTAGGAATATTTTGCCAGAACCAGCTTCACCACTGACGTACAGTAGTAAAGGTTTATAATTATGGCAGGAACATTCTTTATTTTCATGTTTTACACCATGTGCAATTTGTTTTGTTACTTCTTGAAAAATGCTACTTTGCTCATTGTTTAGTTTTGATTGTAGTATAGTTAAGTCTTCCTTATCTTCATACTGACACATGGTGTTTTCTACTTCTATCATAGCTAATTCTGCCTCATTTGTTATTAGTGGTTCTCCCAGTGGTTCTTGGCTTCCTGTTACAGAAGGTTGACTACTGTCAGGAGTATCCTTATCTAGTTGAGCTTGGAGTTCTTCTTCATGTTGCTGTTCATTGTGCTACATTGTTTTGTACTGTGTAAAGTTTACATCAGTTATAGTGCTTTCATTTGCTTTGAAAGCATCCTCATATGAGTCATAGTTATCTAGTAATTGTTCTTCTTTTCTCCATGGTTTGAAGAGTTGTAGCAGGGACATGTAATATACTTCTTTATGTTGAGGAGTCTTTAATGACAATTTGATATGATTAATTAAATTTGGTTTAGTGAGTTTAACTAAACTGCCTTCACAGTCTGTCACTCTATATTTACCTTTTTTTCATCGGGTTTCATATTATTTTTGTATGTGTAGTTTTGGGCTATTCGGTATAGACACATGTTTTCCAAAGTATTACTTCTGTTTGGGTAGTATGTGTCCAATAAATTGTTTTTTAAAATGTCTTGGCTGTTGGGATCATGTTTGGCTATTGTTTCTATATCTTCATATGATTTTAGAACTCTTTTTCTAGATTTAGCTGGACCAAGACTTAGCCATACTATATTTTCAGATTTACCATACAATGAAGTACCAGTTAAACGATCAGCTGCTTCATAAGATCCACATTCTCTATGGGTGAGCATTTTTATGCCCAAGCTGTATAATTTCTGAGATACTGTTTTATCTGATGACCGGCCATTCCAGAGGTCTTGGAGCTCTGTCTTTTCTGCTTTAGTTAAGTATGCTGTGACATATCGTGCAACTGCAGTAGAATTGTCTGCAATGTACTGCACATCTATGTTTGCATTCCATAAGTGGGCAATGATTGCATTATAATCATTGATATATTTTTCTTCTTTTTTTTTTATGTAATATGTATTTTTAGGTGACTTTCCTTTAACAGTATGTCTAACTGAAGACATGAGGTTGTTTACTTGACCTGTATTTGTAACTAGTCTAGGGAAACCAAATCGGCATTTGGTGTAGTATTTGCCTTTGTTTTTGTATTTGCGACGACAATATTTTCCACATTTGTGTCTTTTAAATTGTAAAATTTGTGCACAAAGATCACTATTTGTGGCTTCTGATGGAATTTGACAAGTCACATATTTTTCAATAAACTGTAAAACAGTGGCATCACTGTCTTGACCAAATTTAGTAGCATCTTTAATCCATAAAAGCATGTGGATATGTGGTGCTCCTCTGGCTTGGTATTCTTTTCTCCAAAAGAAGTGTTGCACTTCTCCAAGGGGAGGAACAGTTTTATTACAAATAAAATGTAGCATAGCAATGAAGCGATGGTGAAAATATCTTGAAACATTAACAGGATCCAAAGAACAAAGTTCTCCAGGTGTTAGAATATATATGTTTGTTTTGTCTTTATTTGATATGCGTAGGAAATCATGTAAATCTTCCCATGCATATTCTGCACAACTTAATGTAACAAACCAAGTGGGTGGGCCAAGGTTTCTGATCATACAACGTACATCTCCATGACGTCGAAACCAGTACTCTTTAGTACCACGCATATTTGCTAATAGATTTGTAATATTTGATTGTAAAATCTCATCCTTTTGTTGCACTTTCTCTAATAATTGTGTAGCTGTCATATTTTGAAAGTGTGATCCTGATTTTAATATGTGTGCAACTCCGTAACATAAAGTTGCTAGTTCACTTTTAAAGAGTAGGTGGAATATGTATTCCACATTTTGTCTAAATCTGGGATCTTCAGAATACATCCGTAATGAGCGATATTCTGAAGCTGATATTTGAATAGGTCTATCATCATATCTTCCTCCTTTGCCAGTTGGAAAGAGTAGAGGAAAAGCACGTGCTTCTATACTTTTTTCCCATATACTGATTGACGATCCTTTTGTTTGACGCATTTGGTAAGTTTCCAGTACAACTTGTACGGTGTCATTACAGTGCAAAGGATGAATTGTATACTGGTCTAAAGTATTTGATATGGTAGCAGGATCTAGTAGCTCAAATTGACCAGCTTCTTGTGTTTCTTGAATTATTTCAGTTGTATCTTTCAAGTTTTCTTCAATATTAATTTCTTTGTAATATTCATTATTCTCTTTAAGATATTGGAAGGCTTGTCTAACTTTATATAAATCTACCAGCTGTTGTCATATTTTTTTGTCTTTTGTAGGTACTCCATTTACTAATATAATTAAAGATTGGTGCATTGGACATTGCACTCCTAGAGTATGCACATTTTCTTTTAGATTTAATGGTAAATAAACTACTTTTCCACGAATGCCTTTTACCAATTCAGAGGGAGGTAATTTTGCTGTTTTAGGTTGAAGGCGTATTATTGCTTGAAATGGGTGTACTGTTTGAATTATGATGCTCCTATATAAATTAAGTTGTTGTAGAGGTTTTGGTACTGGGTATAATTCCAAATTATTTGTGATAGAACGTGAAGGAGTTTGGTTGTTGTCAAGTTTTGTGGTGCAATAACTGCAAAGTATTAAGGGCTGAGTTATTTCATATTTGTTTTCTGCTAGAAGGTAGACAGCTAATTCAAACCATTTAGAATCTTCATTGTCTTCTATTTTGTATGATAGGTCCACAGTTTTTGTGTTACTTTTATAAAAAATTCTACGGCAACATACACATACATGGTTTGGTACTTCAGCTGATGTACTTTTAAATTTTAGCATTTCTTTTTTGTATGTGTTTACCAAAAGGTTGCCATGTGTAGAATTGTTGCTTAATTGGTTTAAAGCTATTTCATTCTGTAAATGGCTTTCACTTCCAAAATATTTTTTCTGGATATAGTGAATTTCTTCAAGTAGGTCTTTTGCTGTACCATGTAGAAGGATGTTATTTAACTTTGCTAGTGCTAAAGCAGGACTTTTATCTTAGTACAGTTTATAGACTAGATTTCTTATAGTTGAATGATGTGTTGATATCCTTTTGCTATCATGGAAAGTGGTTTTACAAGTAGGTCCTGTAATGCAGGCCAATGAATGTCCTTGTAGTCCTGTGTACTTGCGCACTGGACAGGTATCTATATTTTGCAGTAATTTAATTTTGATTTTGTCTTTGCTTTTTACATATTTATTGAGGAATTGGTGTAAAGATTTGAAACATTGTTTGGGAATGTTACACATTGACGTGCATGGCCATTTGTACACTAGACGTTCTGATTCAGTTGAATGGAGGGGTAATTCTAAGTTTTCAGGGCATATTTTTGAAAGGAGTACTTCTTGTTCCATTATGGTATTATTCACTTTTTCATAACCTCGACCACTGCTATTTATGGCAATTGTATTTGTTTGCTTTTGTTTGTACGCTTCTTCATTAAAATATGGTTCTGTGCTCGTAGTGTGATTCCATTCACCTCCGCAGATACTTAAGAAGTTCTTTCTGTTGACATTTCGCTTGTTGAGAAGTCTTTTTTGTAATTTAGTTATTAGTTTTGTTAGTGGTTTCATTTTGTTTAACACTAAAATAAATAAATTTCTTTTGAGAAGAATTGCACTGTCCATCAATGCTTCTAAGATTAATTTCCTACGATAGGTTTTAAGCTTTGAACCTGATTTTTCTCCTGTTTTTATAAGATTTTGAAGGACTTTGTGACGGTATATTTTGGCTAAAATACTTTTCTTGGTATGCTTACTTTGCACTATATTAAAATTTGAAGAAGTAGTTTTATCTGCACTGATAGGTGATTTTCTGTTAATTGTTTTTTGGTTTGTTTTACATTTTGATAGAGGAAGCGGAGTTGTTGTACTTGAAACTTTTTGTGTTTCACTAAATGATTGTATTAGCTGTTTTGTTTCAACTTTTTTTACAAATTCTGCTAGAGATGGATGCTTATGTTGGACACCTTTATTTTCATTTGCTCTAATTTTGCGTTGCTTTCTACAGAGTTGTCTTTTGGTAGGCATTCTTTAGGGTCTGTTGAAAAACATAAAGAAGATATGGGTTGGGGTGTTCTGGAATGTATGTGTGCTGTGTGCATAAGTGTTTGAGTAAGATGATAAAGATGTATGTAATGGTGTGTGATTGTGCATTGGGAACTAAAACTAGTAGGGGTAGGTATTCTTGAATTTATGTGTCACTAAACTGGGGTTCAGATGACAAAAAAAAGTAAGTTAGTGGTGTGGAAAAGTACAAATAGTAAATGTAATGTATACAATTAAAACAGTTGTTTGTTCTATAATATGAAAATTGTAGTGGTTCAGTTGGCTAATTTGTGTGTCCAAAAATCGAAATGTGTGGGCCATTCTGGTTGTAAATCGCTGTTTACGACATGGACATTTTTGGACAAAATGGTACAAAATCTCTATTTTAAGAAACCAAAATAGCTGGTATTAATGTTATAGTATATTTGATTAATAATATAAATAATATTGTGATATTTTACTTACTTTTTTTTTAAATTAACAGGTAACTTCTTAGTTTTTCTTTCTTCTTCGAATTCGGCTGCTTCTTTTCAGGAAACTGGTCTTCACTGCAACTGTGAAAGCTTCAAATTAGTAACTTTGTTTGTATATAGCACTGTTTTTAATTTAGATATTGATTTTTTTAATTGAAATCCTCAGTGCCTTCTGTAAAACTATTAAACTAATTTATTTACATAAGATACATTGCATCAGTTCAGTGTATATGATATGTTCTTAATGAACAAATTGTATTGAATGACTAACTGTAGCAAAAATAAAATATCTTTACTATGTTTTGTGAAATTTATAATATATTAGTGAATACCACTATTTCTGTAGGTAAACTGTTCTAGGTAATAGCGCCTCAATGTCATGTCTAATTTAAAGTAATTAAGTAAATAAATAAATAAAAACAAAAAATATGAAATTGTATAAGTATTTTTATAAAGGTTTAAACATAGATTGTGTTTGCATGCAATTTTGTTTGAATATATGTAGTCTATATATTTCATTTAAAAAATGTTAGTTTAACATGATTTGAGTGTGTGTGTTTAAAGAAAGTAAAAAGTATAAAGGTTTATAAGTGATAGTTGATTTTAGGAAATTGAAAAAAGTACAGTAAATTCATTTTACAGATTTTACAAGGTAAAAGTCTGTTTGAAAATGTGTTCATCTACCATAGCTCTCAAGTCACACGCTTTTGGCGGGTGTCACACGCCTTGTAAAGGGCAGACTCACCCGCCAAGCCTCCTGCACGCCCATTCATTCCAATGGACGTCTCACCCGCTAAAAACAAAATCGGGTGATTTCACCCGCCTGTAAAACAAAAATGGTTGAGAGCTATGTCATGTATTATACAGAAAATATGCATACCTGAAGTTTGTGTTCATGCATATGGATATGTGTGGAGCTGCAAGTAGAAATCTTGAAGACTTGTACAGTATTTGTGGTAGATGCTGCTTGCCAATGATATGACACTTGTACTCAGAGAGATCCAGAGTACATTTGCAGTGCTGATCTATGATGATGCAGTTAGATGTAGAGGTCTTGAATGTGATTGGTGCATGGTCATGTGATTTTTGAGGTACATCCAATGAGCGAATGGCAGAGAGAGTGTAGTGGAAATGGTAGAAGGGCTGTTCATGTTACGATATGTCCGCGGACATGGCGCTAGTTCCAGGACATCGGGAGTTACATCTGGGGATTTTTGGGTTCAGAAGTCATGCAAATGAGAATAAGCACTGAAAGGGATTGGTCAGGAAAATTTGGTGGGTGTGTTGTGCCAGGAGAGATTTTTTGAGATACTCTTTTTGCTGAGAGAACAAAAGATAGCTATGGCTGTGTGTTTCAGAAAACAGATTGTTTGGATTTTAGGAGATTCGTGGATACATTGGTTGAAGGTGCATGCAGAAAGCTGTGGAGTAGCTGTAGATCTTGGATTCCCACATGTGGAAGTACACTGGCATGGAGTACGTGGAATGAAGTGGTTGGATTTGCTACATCTCTGTGCTACTTTGGAGACAGAGCAACATCCAGACATAATTGTAATTCATTGTGGAGGGAACAGTTTAGGGCATGTGACTGGAATTTTTTTGCAATTTGCTATGAAAGAAGGACTGAGGAAGGTTATGGACATGTTTCCTAATTCGCAAGTGATATTTTCACGGATTGCGCAGAGACAAATGTGGCTTCGTTCTTCTTCATTTGGTCCACAAATGGAAAAAGCAACGCGCAATGTTAATAAGGCTGTTTGTGGCTTTCTAAGAGATTTTGGCATGTCTTCTTTTCACAATGAAAATATTATGTTTTGTAGTACATACATTTTTCGCAGAGATGGGGTCCATCTTACTTATGCTGGCACTCAGATTTTTCTGAGACATGTACAAAATGCATTGCAACCTTTTTTGGAATTAAAACAACGATTTTGAAGTAGATGTTAAGCATTTACAATTTTTGACTTACAAACACCACCCAAAGGCTCTTTTCAGAGCCACCACTTCTTTCCAGAGAAAATTACAATGTTTGTGATGGAGTAGTAACCCAATTTTTTTTTCATTAATTTTCACTTCTATTTTTTAACTGGGAAAGGCGGCTCTGAAAAGAGCCTTATTTTTTTTTGATTTTTGTAATTTTGTATTTTTTATGGTTTTTCAGACACGACACAGTAGGAGAGGAGGGTAAAGGAGGGTAAAGGGGGGGACACCAACCACAGGGATAAGAAAGGGCGAGCTGAGAGAGGAAGATGTAGAGTGGGTTTTATTTGGGTAGTGAGCAGGTCTTCTCGTGCTCTGAGACGATAGTCTCAAAAGCACTCCGAAGTCGCTCCCCCCTGCAGAGTACTGTGTCACAGTACATACATACAACTATGACCCTCGAAAGGTAAGGGTCATCAGCATTCTGTATGGCCTGTGAGGCAGCTTCAGAAAGACTCTGTCCCACAGAGGTGGTCCTTGTGGTGACAGGATCAGAAACAGAGGATGAAGTAGAGGAAATCAACCTGCTACGTTCTTCGCAAGGTACAACCCTGCGAATAGCCCCAGAGTGAAATGACCTCAGGTGTCGCTTCATAGTAGTGGTCCCAAAGCTGTAGTTACTGTGCTTCCCGCGACTGAGTATCATTTTGCACTCATTGCAGGTAACATGGTTCGCACGAGCCTTTGGACCATTCCCATGAATGGTAAATAACCGCCACACCCAAGATTCACGCCTAGTGCGGGTAGTAGGGATTTCCTCTACCTCATTCTCATCATCCTCTTCTTCCTCCTCCGCATCCTCACTCCTGTTCCCCTCTTCAGGCCCTTGGGGAGGTGGTGGTGGTGGAGGGGGTGGTGGTGGTGCTGAAGCAGGTGCAGCACCAAGTGGCAGTTCAGCAGCCAAGGATGCCATGTCGATGATGGTGTAGTCTGCAGGTGGCAGCAAAAATCACTGTGTTCTGAAGAATAGCCAGAAACACAATGGGAATAAGCTCTTGGGCGTGGTCTTTTATAGGGGTGCTTGTGCGCGGTCCGCGGACATGCGCACTGTGCGCGGACAGATCGAACACAAAAAAAGGATGGGAAAGTTTCAAAACGTATATAGAAAGTCAAGATTGCTATGTGGGACTTGTGGCATGGTGAGATTTTATTGAAAAATATTATTGATTAACTGAAAATGTACTTTTAAATTGTTCGGGGACACGAACAGTGTCCGCATTTCATGACAAACGATGAGCGTGAGCGCGGTCATATGATCTGTTTGCGAACTAGTCTGCGAAGGAAGCGCCTGTCCGCAGGACACCAAGTGCACAGAGATTGGTTAGCGCATGTGCATTGATGTTCTACAGACACTGTTCGGGTTTTGAAGTAATTAAAAGTGCGTCACATGTGAAACAAATATTTCAGGACACCGCGTGTGTTCTTAGAACAGTTTAAACTTGGTAGCGAACAGTAAGGACAGATATAGTGTTCTTCAGGACACGTGTAATTTAGTTTATGTAGGAAAATTTCAGGCACCAATTGTGTTCTAAGAACACTTTCAATTGGGTAGCGAACACTACGAACAGTTGTACTGTTGTTAATGACACATCATTTTTGTGTATTTATGAACATTTCAGGACAGCAATTGTGTTCTTAGGACAGTTTTAAGTTGATAGCGAACATTAAGGACAGATATAGTGTTCTTTAGAACACTTTAATTTTTGTTTCTTTACGAACATTTCAGGACACCACGTGTGTTCTTAGAACAGTTTCAACTTGCTAGCGAACAGTACGAACAGGTGTGGTGTTCTTTAGGACACCTCCATTTTCGTTTATTTACGAACATTTCAGAACACTCGCACTGTCCGCGGACACTTTTATTGTTTTTAAAAAAAAACGGAAACTGTTCACAATACAATATAAAAATTAAACTTTATTTAACATATATTAATAATTTATGACAGAGAAGGTGAGGCAGAAACTGAAACAAAAACAGGAGAATTTGGGGTTTCAACATGATTGGTATTAGGTGAGGAAGGGATGGAAATCTCATCAAAACGTTTTGGATTATGGAGAGGGTTTGGGGATAATTGACTGGGATATGGTGAGGAGGGACAAGTACATGTGGGGCAATGGTATGACGTTTTTGTTTTAAAATGATCTTCAACAAAAGTTTTTAAATTATTAAAATTGGTCAACAGTAAATCAATGTTTTCTTTTATGTTGTGAAGCGTGTTTTCCATAATAGCTTCTTCAGAGGTAGTTTCTATTTTGTTATGCTCTGTATAAAAAATATATATATATGTTAAATGTATACAAAATAATAATATTTAAATGGTTTATATTATAAAGTGTTTACCATTAGTTTCACTATCTTGTGACATTTCTTCATGTGGGAAATTGTCCTCTAGCCATTCCAGAGTACTAGACATTTCTGTGAGAAAAAAAAAGAAAAGATAATATATTTTTTAATCTAATACAGAAAGTTTATAAATATATGAGTAACATGAAGTACACTTACTATTTCTGGTAAGATAAGTCCTATGCATTCAGTGGGTCTGGTCTTGTTCTCAGTTCTGTTGTGTCTGTGAGGTAATTATGTTGGAAGCCAATTTATGTTCTTGTGGTATATTCCATTTCAGAACATATTGTATTTAAATGAATGTTTAGTGTGTTACATATATGGGTTACATTTCTTATGTATTACTATATATAATGTGTTTGTGTGCTGCTTTTTGAATTTGTTAAATGTTCTTATATTATGATATAACAATCAAACATACCCCCACCCAAAGTTTTTAGGTAGTGGTACTGTTCTCCGAACATGTCCGCGAACATTAAATAATTTCGCGGACATCAAGTTCATAAGAAGAGATCTAGTCAGTTCCATATGACATGTATATAAAGTGAAAGTCATTATTGTTAAGTTTTGCTACTAAAAACCTATGAATTTCCGTGAAAAAACTTTGTTAAAGGGACGTTATGGTTAAGTTGCGCTACTAAAAACTTATGAAATTCAGTGAAAAAAACTTTGTTAAAGGGACGTTATGGTTAAGTTGTGCTACTAAAAACCTATGAAATTCAGTGAAAAAAACTTTGTTAAAGGGACGTTATGGTTAAGTTGTGCTACTAAAAACCTATGAAATTCAGTGAAAAAACTTTGTTAAAGTGACGTTATGGTTCCAAGTAAAACCGAAAAACCCTTGAAATTCGCCAGTTATGGTAAGCTAAGCAACCATAACTTGCGCCACCACCGTGCTCTGCTAAGACTAACACCCAGGACATCAAAGATGACATCACAAATGTCATTGATGACATCACACACCTGTTAGGATATTATCCACAACCCCACCACTGGAACAGTATTACAGGTGAACTGGGGCCATGTGGCTTGCCCTTCGGGTGTGACATGGAGTCAGCTGTAGTCACTTGAACCAGCCAATTTGGCAGTTGCTCAGTCGCTGTGATGTGGTGCTGGTCTGCCCCCACAAGTCAGCCACTGCACATGCATTGCAGTTCCAGTGCAGCTGGCATGCTGGATCAGGTCAGTGTTGGGGGGAAACTGCATGCAGTGGTGTGTTCACCCATTGCACTGGCATTACCAAGCACACACAAGCCTGTAGAGCTGGGAACAGGGGTGCCAGTCACCTTGTGTTTGGTCTTCAGAGGTACATGCTTGAATGTCAGTCAGTATTTTTCTATGTATTTGTTGCTGCTTTATGCATCATCAACGGGTAATGGGAGTGCATAGGTATGTGATGTTCTGCAATGGCCTTGATTTTGCTTTGTTGGATGTCACATATCCATGTTGCTTTATTGGTTGGTATGTGTTGTCGAGTGGCCCTGTTTTCTGTTGTATGGGATTTTGTGAGTTTCTTTGGTATTGCTATGTGTTATACTAGTGACACTGGCCTTTTCTGCTTGTTTTGCTGTGAGGGTGTAGTAGTGGTATTTGTGCTGTTTTTACTAGTGTGAGGATGAGGCACAGACCACATATCCACCCGGGACTGCAATTCTCAGGTAGTGGTCTATGGCCCAAAAGGACTTGCCATGTTTCATGCTCGAAGGCATTCCGGGATGTGGCTATAATGTGGCTGTCACACCTATGATTTTCATGTCAAGCATGTCTGGACGAGCTAGTTTCTTGCTTACTGGCCCCTGACCCTTTGGCTTGCTATTGGTATGACTCCTGCCTGTGGCTGCAAACCCATCATACATCTCATCTGGTATGCCACTGCGTGTGGCTATATTACTCAAGATGCAACATGCCAATATGAGCCTACATGACACAGCTGGTGCATACAACAGTACGCAACCTGAATAATGGATCCAGCAGAAGTGTGATTTCAGCACTCCAAATGTGCGTTCGATTATGCCTCTGGTCGCAGTGTGTGCTGTATTGTAGCGGGCCTCCGATGGAGTGGTAGAGTTTCAGATAGGCGTTGTTAGGAATGGTGAGAGCGGGTATGTGCTGTCCGCTGTGGATGACAAGGAGAATAGTTATTGGTTTTAGGATGTCATGGTATGGTGGTTCGGATTTTATGTGGACCACCATTTGTGTGTTTGTGTGTATTTGCAGGGTGATACTCACCAATGAGCCACTTAATTCCAAATGTTCCTGATGCCGGTGCCTGGTGGATGGGGGAATGGAGTAATATGCAGCAGTCGTGGGTGCATCCAAGGTAGTTGCGTTCACATGCATTATGTGTTCGTTGGTGTCACAGGTGACCTGCCAATGCCAATTTTTAAGGTTCTGTTATATGTGTTTGGTGGCTTGTGGGGGCTGTGGTGCAAAATGTGTACAATCTATAGCCCTGAGTACCCTTGGTAACTGGACAACGACATTGAATTCTTGTGCCACTCTTTGCCTTGCCTGCACCTTGCATGGTATGTCAATGTGGATGTGCACATGTGCAATGATGCAGTTTAGGACCTGATTGAGGCAGCATGACTGTGTGGGCTGCGAGATACCGCCAACTATGTCTGTGGTCCGCTGGAATGTGCTGGTGTCCAGGAAGTGTAGTGATGTTAAGACGTTCACCAAGGGTGGTATTGGCTGTGAGCAGTTGGTTGGTGACACCAGGTCATTCTCCCACTCCGTGACCAACTGAAGGATACATTGGGGATGGGGTATGTGTCATAAACATCCTCATCGAGCATGCCAAATAGCGTTGTCCATGTATGTTAGGTTCTGACCCTCCTTCTTCTTCTCCTCCTTCCATGTAGCAGTAGGTATGCGAGAAGTGCAGGAACCGGCATGGTGCAGGTCTTTTCACTACGTTTGCACAGCGGGTTCTGTTTCCGGCAATTGAACAGCGCAGTTTCACATTGCACCTGCTCACTGTTGTCAGTGTGTTTTTGTGGCATTTTGGGTTGGTGCAGGTCTAGAGGTTATTCTGTGAATACGGTCTTGTTTGCACTTCATGGGGGGTGTTTGTGCATTTACTGGGGGCCTACTTCTCCACACCCATGTTATCCCTCCCCAAGCCCATGTTAACGCTCAATTCTCTCTTTTAATGAGGAGGTTTGCATATTCTGCCCCCTTCTTGTCCTTTTCGCTGGTCAGTCCATCGTGCCTCGCACACGCCACGCAGATTTGGCACACAGTGCTGGATTGCAGCGCAGAGGCAAATCTGTAAATCATTGAGTTTATTATTGCGCAGTGCATAGTGCCTTTTATTGGTGCTATTTACTATTGCGCTGCGCAATTTTTCTACTTCTCCCTCAACTAAATCCAAATTTAGTTTTCGGCAAAATTATGTTTGCATTTTCTCCCCGTGCCTCACTAACCTGGCAACCACTTTCCTCTTCCTAGAAGGTGGGTCACGTACTCCAACTATCATGCAATATCTAACTGTCAGCCTGAGATCACCAGGCTAGCCAGTCCGAACCCTAAAGGAAGTCAACAAAGTTTGGTCTGGCCAAATTAGTGGAATTTCAGGTCATTCTGGGTTTATCAAAATTAGTTAATATGGTCTCTAAAAATATTAAGTGGACTGTCGCTATTAAAGTATATATATATAACAGTCGTGCACAATCTGATAATATGTTCTGTCTGTGACTACTACACGTTTCAGTGCACTTAGAAATCCATTTTAGATCAAAGCTAAAATGATTGACATCACTGTTTACCACAAACAATATAAATACATATATCTAGTAAGAAGGTTGCTAGATATATTGATGTACTGCGGAAGAATTCACTCTTCCTTCACACTCAGTTTAGCCAGAAAATCAATGACTAATGGCTAGAAGATGGCTATTGGCAAATTGAGAAAGACATACGCATTAATTAAGAAAAAGGATCCGTCAAGAACCAATTTACTTTATCCAGTGTCTTTTTGTTCTTCAATAAAGTTGTCAAGGTTGGATCTTTACCTGTCCTAATTGTGGTAATTAATAACAAGCACAAAAGGGAAAATGCACGCACTCCAGTGCCGATACTTTATGGTTGTATAACTATGTGCAATTAAAAAAATGCATTTTCATTTTGGGAACGATCAAACCCGCTTTATGAATTGATAGAATTGACCTCTTATGAAGCATAGACCTTAAAAGAGAAAAGCTTGTTTTTGCTATGCTGCACTGGACATTTACATTTTAAAGTCATCTTAATGAGACTTCTGGAAAGGCATAACCTTTTCACAACCACCTTAAAAATAGATTTGCTGCCATAAACACCGGTGCAAGATAACAGAGACAGCCCATTCCACAGGAGCGAGATACAAGCATGTTTTTTTTTTTTTTTTTTAAATATTTTTTATTATTCGTGTCGCTGAAGGGGCGTCTTAAAAATATCTCAATGGTGAAAGTTGGCAAATTGTTCATGTATCGAAATTAATATGCTTTCCGTGTACGGAACAATTAAAAATGAATACACATGAAATAGACGAAATAACGATTAACCTTATTCTTGCCCTGATTCATGCGAACAGGAACAGGCGTTGGCCTATTCTTCAAAATGCTTCTCAGCCAATAGCAATCGAAAAGACACTTGTTATTTTATCTGACAGCTGTTTTACAGATGTTACTAAGCAACCGTAGAAATAGCAGCTTTACTTAACTGTGTGGGGCAGTTCATGCTGCTCTGTAGGTTGCGTTTGCAGTGTGCATGTGACCTTAGAAAACTGCGGCAATGCTCATCCCTTAGTGTCCCATATCTCCGGCTCGGCAAACAAGCATCACTCTATTACACACTTTCTGCACCTCAAATATTCGCCACTATATACATCAAGTGCTGTATGTGCATGTGCAGTGTTGCTCAATACCACAATTGGGGTTTTATAATGGGTATGGTATTGATGGAAAAAAAAAAAAACTTTAATACAGAACAAATACCTACAGTGTCAAATTAGCTCGCGACTGGGACTACCACTTTGAAGGGCAATTCTGCACAGTTTTGCAATTTCATATTACCACAGGTGGCATGGCAGTAATACCAGTGGTAAACATAAGTGGAGTAAATATGACAAAAGGTAAAAACAGACAAAGGAACACTCTTTTGCAGCACCTTCACAAACACTTTGAAGTGGGAAAATGGGACATCTCCTTCCCCCCCATTCTCATCCAGACCCTGGCCTAGAGGATCACGACCCAAGCACCCCCCAAGAGAGGAGTTTGACCCGCTCACTTCCTTACCAGATGACAAGGTACCATGTATTTGCGGCCCACACGCACGAGGAGCCTGCCCATTACCATGCCCCGGTCAAGCTGACGCCTGCGACATGGACCAGATCGACTGAAACAACAGAGCCATCAACATCGTTAGAGATGCCATGACGACATAGCCAACTGGCAGGAACACACGTGCCACCATGCACACTGGTCACTCACACACCAACCCACATGAAGAACATACCCAGTGCTACGACCTAGAGGACTGACTCACTCACGGACGTGCATCGTTGTTATTTTTCACATAGGCCCAACAGCACCGCAGAAACGCAAGATGCCTGAAGAGCTCATGTATACGCTTGCTGACGCTTTATGCTACTTGACTTCTATAGAGATGCCGTCATATGTACATACAGTACTCCTACCTGTGACACTCTTGCCCCGCGGCACCCATATTGTTGATCATACACTGCTTCCCAGGAACTAGGCCCAAGTAGGCCTCAAACAAGAGAAAACCCTCCCGAGATGAAACACACTGCGCTGACCAGGCAGAGCAAGCTTCAGCGAGAGCCCATCACCAAGGCGGAAATGTTGCAACCCGCATAACGAGCTCCCAGCGCCAAGGTTACACCTGCCACCGCCAAGCACCCCCCGAGCCAATAAGCCAAATTAAATACTCATAATTATGCTCCAGCTATGGGCTCTCCACATGTGACCAAGCCAATCTGACAAGGTGCCAGACTCGCGAGACAGAAAGTCGCTGGGGTCCCAAGTCTGAGACACAGGTTGCAACAACAAAGCGCTGAGTTGGACATTTATACCGATGGGAAAGGTGTGATCATCTGCCACTAGCAAAGACCTGTCCATTGTCCCCCCCGCTAACACATAGTTACACAATGTTGCCAATGACAGGTACATTGCGGCCTGGGAACATCGATGGTCCCAGGATTGGGGGCCCACGAGGGAACCAATCAGGGGACACAGGGCTCTTTACTGATGCCATTTTGGGTAGCCAATCATCGAGGGTCCCCATGTAACAAGTTCAGTGTAGCAAGTGTTAGAGACACCCCAAAGTGTGCCACCTGACCCGTCCTCACCCAATAACCTTCTTTCCTATAAGCTTCTATACTAACCCCACCACTTGGGGAGCCAAAGTGGCGATAGGTTTTGTGACGATCTTCTCAGATGACGTGAGTAGCATGTCATGTTACGGTAAAAAGAGCCTGCAAGCCCTCCTGACAGCGAGAAGGTCTCCCTGGATGCATATGGACGAAGCTCTATCCCTGCCAATGCTATAATAAACATCAGTAATTACTTTGCTCTTGTGTGTGCCTCATACTACTTTTGGGGCACGGGAGGAGTTGGGGCCTCCCCAGCCCCGGAGGTCCATGGACAGCTCTGCCGGCCCCCGGGAGATCACACCGACAAGTTTGAGGCACTGCTGAGATCTGCCTAAATTGCTCTAAGGGCACGACTACCAGGAATCCTGAAGCGAGGCAACTTAGCCGCGCGGACCCCTATGCCATTGCCCCCTTTCAAGGACTACAGGGCCATCGCGGAACTGCAAAAAGACTGGACGGCGCAATCCGGACATTGGCCCTCAGGAGCCGACTTGAAAAGTATCCCGCCCGCGGTTGGCGAGTGTCTGGACATGGTCCAGCCGAGGGGTGGTGGCGAGCTGCTTTCTGGAGGGGTGCCCGCAGTCGAGCGGCCCCGACTCACATGGACTTGGTGAGTATGGCACACCCAACCAGCAATGTAATGTTGTGTGGGAGCGGGGAGGAGTTGTAAAGCGGGAGGAGGATGGTTGACAAAGTGTGTGGAAATTGATTTTGGATGTTCCGCGGCAACAAAGGTGTGAAGGGTAAGGGGACAGACACAAGGGTTGGCCCCTATACAGTAACGGAGTGGATAAGGTGGGGCTTCGAGCACCCACGAGTGGTTGCTGAAGGGCCCGGATTGGTTGGAGATCGCGGACACCTGTGTTACAGGGGGCGTGTCTTTCCTATGAGTTGACGTTATAGATCAATGAGTAGATGAGGTTCCCTACTAAGTGAGTGTTGAAACTCGTTAAGTTGATGTTGTTTTCCCGCAGGAGGTAGCTAGATTGTTCCCGAGTGCGGAAGATAATTGGCTGGTTAAGCTCCTCTGGAGAGGGGGCGTATCACACGCGAGGCGACGCTGTGAGCGCAGACCGATTATTTTGATTGTGGATTTCCTTGCTCCAGTAGTGGTGAGAAGACAGCTATGAGATTAAAGGGGGATGAGAGGGTAATGAACAGGCGCGCATTGATAATGATTTGACATTATGTAGGTAATTACAGTGCATTGTAGAGATTGGTGATATCACCCACAGGGTTTTGAATAGGACACCGCGATAAGATTCACGCCTTGTCTTGTGTCCATCCAAGTACGGTTAGGGACGGAGGGTGCGGAAGGGAAGGAGAAGGGAAGGAGGCAGCCGTGCACAGAGAACACCGGCTGCGTCCAGACAGGGGAGGGCCACGGGGAATGAGGCGGCCGTGCAAGGAGAACGCTGGCAGCGCTCAATGAGGATTTGCGAAAGTAAGGGGTGTGGTTTGAAAAGAAGACGAGCGGAAGAAGGGAGGAGGAGGAGTTGCTAGGTGAGGAAGGTAGAGGAAGGTGGGGCCACCCAGAGGCGCACCACTCCGGACACATTGCCTCAGGGGGCTTTGTGTACCACGGTCGAAGGGGGCCGTAGTAATAAGAAATAAACTGTTATATAAAAGGTGCTTCCTTTTCAGCGGACGATCAAAGTCCCCAGCTTACTGGGCCAGGTAAAAGGTTGATATTTGGGAAACGCAAAACTTGTAACATGGCATTATATTATGGATCGGGGCCAGGAGTGGGGTGGAGAAACATGGAAGTGCATTAACAACTCCACTTCAGCACATCTGCACGACACTGACACCACACAGAGAGAAAATAATAAAATACAGTATAGAATGGACACAAGGGACGGACAATAAAATAAGGGTACCATGTCCACCCAACGGCAGCTTCGATGCATACACGCATCATAATTTGTTAACATACATTCACAACACCTATAAAGGGAAGAAATTAGCAAGCCATCTATAAGTATTTGACCTCTGGAAGATGTTCCAGGGAACAAGGCCAGGAGATACAGGTATGTACACAGTACAAGGGGTAAAAGAGGAGAAGGGTACAAAGGAAACACTACAAGTAAAGGAAGAAAAAAAGGAAGGAGGAAGCGAAGGTATGAAAAATAAAAACGTGCACAGTGATGAGGAGGGGGGAGGTTTGTTTGCTGTAAAAGAGGTAAAGGTGAAAAAAGAAGGGGCGGAAGATGTGCAAGTGGGAAAGGTAGTGAAGAAGGAGGAAGGGGGCTGTACCCACTAACAGAACTAAGGGAGGCGGTCCAACAACAACTAATGGCTGTTGAGGGGTACTCCAACCCCACATACAGCCCCCCGCCATATGCACCCACGGATGACTATCAGAAGAAAACAGGGGGGGTAGGTACGGTAGACTCAATGACTGTGCAGGTAAGGAAGGGGGAGGACATAGGTCCCTGGGGAGGTTTGCCGACATCGGACCAGAAGAGTGGATAGCAGCACAGGTGCTTCTGAAGCTCCGAGGAACATTAAGTAAGGAAGAGGAGGATACAGTAAAAAAGGTAAATAAAGAAGAGAAGAGGGACAAGCAGATAGGAGGAGAAGGGTGACTATCGCAGGAGGAGGAAGAGATATTGGAGGAAAGGTTGGCGGAATTGAGGAACGCATGAAGTGCCCTGCTCAGGCAGTTCGAGGAAGAAGCACGGAAGAAGCAGAGTGGAAAAAAGGCACATAAAGAAGAGTTGGCGAGGATGAAGGAGAATGAGGAAGAAAGGAAAAAGGAAGAAGAGTGCATTAAGGCAATATCAGAAAGAATGGCACGTGCAGAGCAAAGGGAGATGAGGAGAAAGGAGGAGGAGAGAGAAGAGAATGACAGAGAAATGGGAATGTGGAAAAAGAGGATCATAAATGAAAGTGCACGGACGATTGAAGAAGGGGAATTAATAGAAATCATACTACGAGGGGAAGGGAGGATGAAGGAGAGAGAAGAGAATGAAGAGAGCATACTAGAGAAGGTAAGTGAAGAATTGTGGGATGAAATAAAAATGAAAAGAGAGGGGATAGGTGGTAAACTTGAAGGGAAGAAGGAGGAAGAGAAAAGAAACAAGTGGATGGAGAATGGAGCATGGAGACACACACACCACGATAGTGAAATGGCATTAACATCAACACGAATAGCAGAGGGTAAAGGAGGTGAGTCTATAAACAAAGACTTAATTGATCTAAGGATGGTAACAGTAGGGGGGAAACGCACGGAGTCGGGATGGGCATTAACTGACCGGTTTTGCAGTGAAGAAGAGGAAGGTTAGAGCACAAACGAATGGAATGACAATAGGTAAAGTTTAGACAAACTGTACATTACACGCACAAATTGCAACTCACCATGGGCATGCGAAAGAAGGGGAGGACCAGGCACGAGGGAACAGAAGTATAAGGACATGACAGGGAAGAAGCAGCGACCACTATCACCCACCCCCACATCTGTACAAACATCACATCCACTGACACAAACACCCGTACACACTCCATGTATTGACCGGTTTAGGGATCTCCCTGGACGTAGGCAGGAAGAGAAAGAAGGTTACACATGTAATAGGACCACGGGGACATCAGTAGGGGAGGAGGGATAAAGAAGAAGGAAGGGGACACACTTGCAACACTGGCCACGTCGAAGGAATACTAGACACAGAAGAAAAGGATGAACATAATGCCATGACTACATATGGGAGGGCGAAGGTAGAGGAAAGAGGATATCATTTAATGCTGCTACTGGAGAGGGGAAGAGCGAGACCACAATACATCCCCTGGAAGCATGCAGACAAGCAAAATATAAAATGCAGACTCCCATCACTAAGTGCGGGAGTGGGGAAATAGATATACGAGATGGAAAAACATACTGCAGTTTCCATATTGGGGGATGCTGCTTATGACATATGGACAAGGGCGGGCTTTCCTGGGGTGACAATACATGACACAGCACATGATGGAGCACCATTTGCCAATTGCAGGCATGCGCTCTGGCAAGCATTACGAACACAGTTTCCAGACACCTCGGACATAGGGGCCATTACATCTCGGAAGATGCGTGAGAATGAAGATCCTGTTGAGTACATCCAGGAAATTCAGGAGACGTGGCGCTTGGAAACACGGGAACAGTGGGACAAAACACCAGCAATATTTTATCATATACTAGTACACGGGCTCCCGGAACAAGCACAGAGACAACTAAAGAAGTTCGTGCGGATGGAGGCTAAAGGATGGCTGGAAATACAACTAACCATAGTTCACTATTGTAGGATGTGGCAGGAGAAGATGAAACAGAAGGAGGAGGATAGGAAGGCAGAGGAGGCTAAACTGGTCCAGAAAAAGTTATCAAAATATGCCATGGAGGGAGAGCTGATAACAGCCCCCGCACAACCACAGACAGCAGTGACACAAGACACAATACAACCACAAGTAGCACCATCACAGTAGGCACAGGTAGTGATGCAGCAAATGCTTCCTCCCCCAACATGTACACAACAAATGGGGGGAGGATATGTGCACATGGGAAACGATACTGGAACGGCTATAGAGGGAGGGGCGGACAAATGAGAGGGAGAGGGTATGGCCGCCCCATTAATATGCATGGGGGAGGATTCCGAGGGTATAACCAGCAGGGACAACAGGGGTGTCAGGACTACCCAGGAGGACTTCAATGGCAAGCCAGGGAACCACTGACATGCTGGATATGTGGGATGGTGGGACACATGTCTCGCACATGTAGAATGAGACCAGCGCAGGCAGCCTGGGGGGAGCAGGGACAGCAGAGGCCTATGGGAGAACCACAAGTTTACCAACAGCAGGGAGTACAACAACACCCGCCATTACCACAAACACCAACACCACAACAACAGACACTGCAACCACAATTGCAGCAATAACTACAGGTGCAACCACACGTGCAAACACCACAACAGCCAGTAGTACAACAACAACCACAAGCTCCAAATGGCCAACAACTGACACAAATACAAAACAATGCAATAACATCAACTAACACACCTATAGCACAGACACAGCTTGGGAAGGTGACGATATTGGGTCACAACCCATACACAGGAAATGGACAGTCACTATACCCACAATAGGACAGCCCACAGACATCCTTGATGTGTCCCATCCTATCAGTAACACCTAAACCTGTGGAGGAACCACACATACAGGTGACGATAGGTGACACAAAATGTTCCTTCTTGGTTGACACAGGGGCCACTAGATCATGCATAAGAGAGGGGAAGTTTGAAATATCAGGCGACACCGTGAACACACAACGGTTCTCTGGGGCTCAAGGGTTGGTTCCCTTTACAAACAACATCTCCTTATCTGTAGGAGATCATGACATGTCATTACCATTACTTTACTCTAAAACGTCACCAGTGAACATACTAGATAGAGACATAATGAGCAGATTGAACATGACCATTTCCTATACTGATAGGGAATAATTTGTTCAACACCAGGTATAAGCATTCTCACAGCATGCCACATTTTACAGGCCTATTATGGCAAAACAGTAGCAAGGGATGAGCCAATAGATTGAGAACTACTTCAATATGGGACAGACATGGCAATAGCATGGTTGCCAGGGATCGAAGGGAAGGTTTGGAGGAGGCCAGCAGCGTACCTTCTCAGACCTGAAACACCAACAGGTGAGAAGGAAGGGGCAAGGATACCATTGAGCATTGAAAGCATTGTGGCAACACAGGACTACATTGCAGTCCATGCCCAGGACGAGGGAGGGAGAGCATGGAGAGCAGTAATAGCTCTAGCAGAAGGATGTCGACTGACACAAGTATCGGATGAGGAGCTCTTCTCAGATACTGATGAAGAAGGGGAGTTGGTGTTTCAAATGAGAGTTCACATCTGGGCGAAGGTCACCTACAGAGACGTAGCGCAGAGGATGGCATTGGCACCAGAAGCACTAGCAGCCACAAGTGCGCCGTTTTATGAGGAAGATATGGCGAAAGTACCTGCATCTCTATGGACCACAAGTCCGTACGATGTGGGCTGCATCAAAAGCATTGGAGGGGAGAAAATAAAGCTGAAAAAAGGGGCCATACTGCCGAGAGTAAAGCAATACCCATTACCGAAGGAGGCAGATGAGGGAATATACGAAACAATAGCAGCCCTAATTGAGAGAGGTATATTAGTACCGTCAGAATCGCCACGAAACACGGCTGTGTATCCTGTGCACAAGGCTAAAGGAGGGTCCTGGCGTTTCATCCAGGACCTAAGACCAACCATATTGTATACTATGCGGAATGCCAGCAGAGGCATAGTATACAGAGGCAGAGGCATCACGGTTCACTGTGCTTGACCTCAAGAACGCTTTTTTCTCAATACCACTACACCCTGACTCACACGATTTGACAAGTTTCACATACCGCAACACTAAGTGGAAACATACAAGGTTGCCACAAGGGTACTGTGAGTCCCCATCCATATTTAACAGAGTGATGCAAATGGACCTGGGAAACATTAAAATGGAAAGCACCGTCTTGCAATATGTCGCCGACATAATGATATGCAGTACAACGGAGGAGAAGTGTAGGAAAGACTCTATCAAGATGCTCACAGTGCTAGCAGAAAAAGGATGCAAGGTAGACAAGGAAAAGCTACAGTACTGCCAAGAACAAGTGCTTTACATAGGACAGCTCATCTCACAACATTGAAGGCACATTGCACCACACTGAGCACAGGCCATAACAAACACGCCACAGACAGTAAGAGAATTTCAGCAGTTCTTGGCCCTATGCAATTATTGCAGAGCATGGGTTTTTGATTATATCTCGTACACAGGGCCGTTACTTGAGGCATTAAAAGAAGCACAGAGAGGAGATAAAAAGTTGACATGGACCAGAGATGACAGAAGCGTTTAAGAAACTGAAACATGCCATCTCCTCCGCACCAGTATTAGCAACACCCAATTACGACGCACAATTTTTCATATTGTCACATTGCAGCTCGACAGTAATGAGAGCAGTGCTGACACAGAAAACAAGCATGGGGCACAAACCAATAGCATTTTACAGTGGGCACTTGGTTCCTGTAATGTTAGGTCACTTCCCGTGTGAACAGAGCTTGGCTGCTGCGGCCTTTGCGGTGGAAAAAGCGCCATTGATAACAATGGGGTGTCCAACAACATTGTATGTAAAGCATGCCCTTTTTGCCATCCTGAACAAACCCAGATCAACACTAACAACCCAAAGGGCATCAGGGTATGAGGTCATACTATCAAAGCCTGAGTTAACAATTGTGACGTGCAACACTGTGAACCCAGCAAGATTTATAGCAGAAGTTGTGGAAGGTGACAACTATGCACACGACTGCACACAGGCCATCAACACATATTGCAGCACAAGGAAAGTTGAGGAAAATGCCCTAGAGGGGGGAGAGATAATGTACATTGATGGGTCCTCAATGATCAGGGCGATGGGGTACGCAGAACTTGTTCAGCAGTGGTAAAATTGACTGAGGACTGGACATATGTTCCAGTAAAATGTGTCCAGCTACCCCAACAATACTCTGCCCAAGCAGCGGAGTTAGTAGCCTTAATTCTGGCACTCAAAGAAAGTATTGAAAAAGATTAACTATATATTCCGACAGTGCATATGTCACATCAACTGTACACTCTGGGTTAATTAAATGGCAGCGCAGAGGTTTCAGGAGGGCTGACGGCACACCAGTGCAACATGCCCTATTACTTGCCAAATTAATTGATGTAATTGAAGAGCCCAAAGAGGTAGCCCTGGTGAAGTGTCAGGCCCATACAAACAGGGATGATCACATTTCCAGAGGTAACGAAACAGCAGACGCACATGCAAAATATGCTGTGTATGATGGAGAGATATGGGTCCCCGCAGGAAAAGAAAAAGATAAGGGGAGAATTTGGGCAAATCAGATGCTGATGAGGGATGGGT
The DNA here is from genome assembly GCF_040938575.1 of Ambystoma mexicanum. Taxonomy (NCBI): domain Eukaryota; kingdom Metazoa; phylum Chordata; class Amphibia; order Caudata; family Ambystomatidae; genus Ambystoma; species Ambystoma mexicanum. Next base: position 827,231,786 of record NC_090928.1, on the reverse strand, counting down.
ACACTCATATACCTGAGAATGAAATAATGGAGCTAGAGGCAGCAGCACCCATGGCAGAAAAGGAGCTTTGGGTCAAAAGGGGGTGCACAATGTCCTCTACAGACGCGTTATGGTGACAAAATAACACGATCAAAGTGGTTATGCCCCTAGCATTATTGAAATTAGCCCTAGCGCAACTCCATCATCCTGCGCACACAGGGAAAGAGGTGATGTCATTTAATGCAAGGTCATATGTAGTAAATGAGATGTGTCCAATGGCAGTGACATTGAAGGGTAATCCACTGCAGGCATCATGCCGGTAACCGGCAACATTGTCATGTTGTTTGTGGTAGCAGTACTATTTGATGTTTGCATTATCTAAGGTAAATGTATGTGCACACTGCTGATCTCCACGTCATCGATTTGCAATACATGCCATTTGTGCATTGTGTGCTTTTGTAGCTTGTTTCCAGGCATACTGAGCGATTTGCAGGGGTGATGACTGTCAGCTTAGAATTAGGTATTGGTTTTTACTGACCAGTGATCATGGCCAAATGACCACATGTGGGTGATTATTACTGTCTGTGCTGCTTGCTATTGTTGTGATTCATGTGTGTTTGCAGATGTAGGCATGATTTGTGTTGGCTTGTTTTTTGTAGGAGCAGCTGCAGCTGAGGGAGTGGACATGGCAGGGGCTGCCCAAGCAGGCACCAGCAGTGGCAGGGCAGCACAGTGTGGCGAGAACCTGCTGCTCTTGTAGAGCATCATCAGCATGCCTAGACTGGACTCTTCGGGGGAGGAGGAGGATTATGATGTGGCATCCTTACTGAAGGAGAAGGTGGATGAACATCAATCCAGCAGTCCTGGCCCAATTTTCCTTCTTGCGGATGAGGGACATGACGCTGTGCTCCTACCTGTGGTTTGCCATGCTGCTTGAAGTGGCACAGTGCCTGCAGCATTGCAAAACCCTGCCGTGGAATCTGCGGTGGTGTGTACAGGTGGTGGTTTGCATGCGGACAGAGAGGCAATGCCAGTGCAGACAACAGGGCAGGCAGGGATTGCATCCTCATGTTTACGGCGTCCTTGCACATGTTGTGGATGTATGCCTGCTGCAAGATTTGACTTGGACGAGGAAGTGACCCGTGAAAATTGTGCAACAGGATGATGTGATGCAGCTATGAGGTCTGACTTGAGTGAGACATGCAAAGAGACATGCAAAGAGACACATCAGGACTTTGTAGCACTTGGTGGCCTGTTGCATGCACCAGTGTCATGTGTGGCAGCTGCAGAGGAGGACCAGGTGCTGGCTTTGCATGGACAGGAACCCCCTTTATATGGGGAACCACAGGGTGGCTCGTAGTTTGGATTATGTCCAGTTATGCTGGGTGTCAGTGAACCTGCACTACCTTTTTGTTTTGATTCTCACCTAACCACGCCACTTACTCAACACCCCCAATGACTATGTGGACCTTGATGGAAGTACTCTTTTTTCTATCATATTTCATGCCCAGAATAGGGTGGCCTTCTATTTTTCATTTTGTGATGAACATTACCATCTGGTGCCATGTGCACTTGCTTCGCTCAGGATGGTACTTTTGGAGTTGTGATGACCGAGTCATGTTCTGGATATGATGTTCAGTGAAGTCAACTGACATGCTGGTTTCCTATGGAACATGATGACACATTCATGTAGGAATTCTATGTTGATCTAGGTAGTAGTTTACATGTGTTATGTGTGTGCCTGTGTAGGTGCTCATTGATGTTCATGTATATGTCGTCTTTTCAGGTCACTTTGCTGTGTCGGATTACGGTCACCGTGTGAATGCTATCAGGACACACTACATGTTTTCTTTTCCCCATTCCCCGTGCTTGACACTGACCCTCTTGTCGCATATGGCGAGGCACAGTGTTGGTGGAGGCGGTGATCATGCACAGCATAACAGCATGCACCTGATGTAAGGTAGGACAGGCAGGGGCTGTGCATGTAGGTTTGGTTTTGCATTGCAGTAATGTGCTGATGTGCTAGTGATAGGTTGGTGCATGATTGTGTCATAGTTGTGATATGTGTTGGTTTGTCACAGTTGGCAGGTGCAATTTTGGTGATGTTTCAGAGCTGATTTAAGTTGTGTCGATGTCAGATGCATGCTGGACAGGCTCTGTGCGCTGGTGGTCTTTCTGTACATATGTCTCTGCTGCTGGACCATTCACTGGTATGCTGGTTTGGTGCAGGGTTCTTTCCATGTCAGGTCCTGTGTTCTTTGCATGCTGTGTCCTGCCATGATTGGTGTTGGGTTGCAAATCCATCATGCTTGTGCATCCTATATACCTGAGTTTCACCTCACACCGGATGGAATTATTCACATGATATGTGCTTTGAGGAATTTCTGCATTATTTATATTTGGCAGTTTTGGTTATGTTTTGGATGGGTGCAGGTGTCACTATATCACCATATGTGCTGTGTCACTTCACCATGCCATGTTGTATGCCTTCTGTGGCCCTGATCCCTGGTTGTGCTTCCCAAACACCTGTTAGGATATTATCCACAACCCCACCACTGGAACAGTATTACAGGTGAACTGGGGCCATGTGGCTTGCCCTTCGGGTGTGACATGGAGTCACCTGTAGTCACTTGAACCAGCCAATTTGGCAGTTGCTCAGTCACTGTGATGTGGTGCTGGTCTGCCCCCACAAGTCAGCCACTGCACATGCATTGCCGTTCCAGTGCAGTTGGCATGCTGGATCAGGCCAGTGTTGGGGGGAAACTGCATGCAGTGGTGTGTTCACCATTGCACTGGCACTACCAAGCACACACAAGCCTGTGGAGCTGGGAACAGGAGTGCCAGTCACCTTGTGTTTGGTCTTCAGAGGTACATGCTCATTGACAGAATGTCAGTCAGTATTTTTCTATGTATTTGTTGCTGCTTTATGCATCATCAACGGGTAATGGGAGTGCATAGGTATGTGATGTTCTGCAATGGCCTTGGTTTTGCTTTGTTGGATGTCACATATCCATGTTGCTTTATTGGTTGGTATGTGTTGTCGAGTGGCCCTGTTTTCTGTTGTATGGGATTGTGTGAGTTTCTTTGGTATTGCTATGTGTTATACTAGTGACACTGGCCTTTTCTGCTTGTTTTGCTGTGAGGGTGTAGTAGTGGTATTTGTGCTGTTTTTACTAGTGTGAGGATGAGGCACAGACCACATATCCACCCGGGACTGCAATTCTCAGGTAGTGGTCTATGGCCCAAAAGGACTTGCCATGTTTCATGTTCGAAGGCATTCTGGGATGTGGCTATAATGTGGCTGTCACACCTATGATTTTCATGTCAAGCATGTCTGGATGAGCTAGTTTCTTATTTACTGGCCCCTGACCCTTTGGCTTGCTATTGGTATGACTCCTGCCTGTGGCTGCAAACCCATCATGCATCTCATCTGGTATGCCACTGCGTGTGGCTATATTATTCAAGATGCAACATGCCAATATGAGCCTACATGACACAGCTGGTGCATACAACAGTTCTCAACCTGAATAATGGATCCAGCAGAAGTGTGATTTCAGCATTCCAAATGTGCGTTCGATTATGCCTCTGGTTGCAGTGTGTGCTGTATTGTAGCGGGCCTCCGATGGAGTGGTAGAGTTTCAGATAGGCGTTGTTAGGAATGGTGAGAGCGGGTATGTGCTGTCCGCTGTGGATGACAAGGAGAATAGTTATTGGTTTTAGGATGTCATGGTAAGGTGGTTCGGATTTTATGTGGACCACCATCTGTGTGTTTGTGTGTATTTGCAGGTTGATACTCACCAATGAGCCACTTAATTCCAAATGTTCCTGATGCCGGTGCCTGGTGGATGGGGTAATGGAGTAATATGCAGCGGTCGTGGGTGCATCCAAGGTAGTTGCATTCACATGCATTATGTGTTCCTTGGTGTCACAGATGACCTGCCAATGCCAATTTTTAAGGTTCCGTTATATGTGTTTGGTGGCTTGTGGGGGCTGTGGTGCAAAATGTGTACAATCTATAGCCCTGAGTACCCTTGGTAACTGGACAACAACATTGAATTCTTGTGCCACTCTTTGCCTTGCCTGCACCTTGCATGGTATGTCAATGTGGATGTGCACATGTGCAATGATGCAGTTTAGGACCTGATTGAGGCAGCATGACTGTGTGGGCTGCGAGATACCGCCAACTATGTCTGTGGTCCGCTGGAATGTGCTGGTGTCCAGGAAGTGTAGTGATGTTAAGATGTTCACCAAGGGTGGTATTGGCTGTGAGCAGTTGGTTGGTGACACCAGGTCATTCTCCCACTCCGTGACCAACTGAAGGATACATTGGGGATGGGGTATGTGTCATAAACATCCTCATCGAGCATGCCAAATAGCGTTGTCCATGTATGTTAGGTTCTGACCCTCCTTCTTCTTCTCCTCCTCCTTCCATGTAGCAGTAGGTATGCGAGAAGTGCAGGGACCGGCATGGTGCAGGTCTTTTCACTACGTTTGCACGGCGGGTTCTGTTTCCGGCAATTGCACAGCGCAGTTTCACATTGCACCTGCTCACTGTTGTCAGTGTGTTTTTGTGGCATTTTGGTTGGTGCAGGTCCAGAGGTTATTCTGTGAATACGGCCTTGTTTGCACTTCATGTGCATTTACTGGGGGCCTCCCTCTGCACACCCATGTTATCCCTCCCCAGGCCCATGTTAACGTTCAATTCTCTCTTTTAATGAGGAGGTTTGCATATTCTGCCCCCTTCTTGTCCTTTTCGCTGGTCAGTCCATCGTGCCTCGCACACGCCACGCAGATTTGGCACACACTGCTGGATAGCAGCGCAGAGGCAAATCTGTAAATCATTGGGTTTATTATTGCGCAGTGCATAGTGCCTTTTATTGGTGCTATTTACTATTGCGTTGCACAATTTTTTTCTTTAGGTCAAGTCCTATGTTATTGTAATTGAATTGTAATTGTATTCCTGCCTCCACCAAGTGCTTGGAATTTATCTTAAAAATAAATCCTAGTTCTGCTGTTTCAATTAAATGCATTTTCTATTTTCTACTTCTCCCTCAACTAAATCCAAATTTAGTTTTCAGCAAAATTATGTTTGCATTTTCTCCCCGTGCCTCACTAACCTAGCAACCACTTTCCTCTTCCTAAAAGGTGGGTCACGTACACCAACTATCATGCAATATCTAACTGTGAGCCAGAGATCACCAGACTAGCCAGTCCGAACCCTAAAGGAAGTCAACAATGTTTGGTCTGGCCAAATTAGTGGAATTTCAGGTTATTCTGGGTTTATCAAAATTAGTTAATATGGTCTCTAAAAATATTAAGTGGACTGTCGCTATTAAAATATATTTATATAGCAGTCGTGCACAATCTGATAATTTGTTTTCTATGTGACTGCCACACTTCAGTGCACTTAGAAATCCATTTTAGATCAAAGCTAAAATGATTGACAGCACTGTTTGCCACAAACAATATAAATACATATATCTAGTAAGAAGGTTGCTAGATATATTGATGTACTGCGGAAGAATTCACTCTTCCTTCACACTCAGTTTAGCCAGAAAATCAATGACTAATGGCTAGAAGATGGCTATTGGCAAATTGAGAAAGACATACGCATTAATTAAGAAAAAGGATCCGTCAAGAACCAATTTACTTTATCCAGTGTCTTTTTGTTCTTCAATAAAGTTATCAAGGTTGGATCTTTACCTGTCCTAATTGTGGTAATTAATAACAAGCACAAAAGGGAAAATGCACGCACTCCAATGCCGATACTTTATGGGTGTATAACTATGTGCAATTAAAAAAATGCATTTTCATTTTGGGAACGATCAAACCCGCTTTATGAATTGATAGAATTGTCCTCTTATGAAGCATAGACCTTAAAAGAGAAAAGCTTGTTTTTGCTATGCTGCACTGGACATTTACATTTTAAAGTCATCCTAATGAGACTTCTGGAAAGGCATAACCTTTTCACAACCACCTTAAAAATAGATTTGCTGCCATAAACACCGGTGCAAGATAACAGAGACAGCCCATTCCACAGGAGCAAGATACAAGCATGTTTTTTTTTTTTTTTAAATATTTTTTATTATTCGTGTCGCTGAAGGGACGTCTTAAAAATATCTCAATGGTGAAAGTTGGCAAATTGTTCATCTATCGAAATTAATATGCTTTCCGTGTACGGAACAATTGAAAATGAATACACATGAAATAGACGAAATAACGATTAACCTTATTCTTGCCCTTATTCATGCGAACAGGAACAGGCGTTGGCCTATTCTTCAAAATGCTTCTCAGCCAATAGCAATCGAAAAGACACTTGTTATTTTATCTGACAGCTGTTTTACAGATGTTACTAAGCAACCGTAGAAATAGCAGCTTTACTTAACTGTGTGGGGCAGTTCATGCTGCTCTGTAGGTTGCGTTTGCAGTGTGCATGTGACCTTAGAAAACTGCGGCAATGCTCATCCCTTAGTGTCCCATATCTCCGGCTCGGCAAACAAGCATCACTCTATTACACACTTTCTGCACCTCAAATATTCGCCACTATATACATCAAGTGCTGTATGTGCATGTGCAGTGTTGCTCAATACCACAATTGGGGTTTTATAATGGGTATGGTATTGATGGGAAAAAAAAACACTTTAATACAGAACAAATACCTACAGTGTCAAATTAGCTCGCGACTGGGACTACCACTTTGAAGGGCAATTCTGCACAGTTTTGCAATTTCATATTACCACAGGTGGCATGGCAGTAATACCAGTGGTAAACATAAGTGGAGTAAATATGACAAAAGGTAAAAACAGACAAAGGAACACTCTTTTGCAGCACCTTCACAAACACTTTGAAGTTGGAAAATGGGACATCTCCTTCCCCCCATTCTCATCCAGACCCTGGCCTAGAGGATCACGACCCAAGCACCCCCCAAGAGAGGAGTTTGACCCGCTCACTTCCTTACCAGATGACAAGGTACCATGTGTTTGCGGCCCACACGCACGAGGAGCCTGCCCATTACCATGCCCCGGTCAAGCTGACGCCTGCGACATGGACCAGATCGACTGAAACAACAGAGCCATCAACATCGTTAGAGATGCCATGACGACATAGCCAACTGGCAGGAACACACGTGCCACCATGCACACTGGTCACTCACACACCAACCCACATGAAGAACATACCCAGTGCTATGACCTAGAGGACTGACTCACTCACGGACGTGCATCGTTGTTATTTTTCACATAGGCCCAACAGCACTGCAGAAACGCAAGATGCCTGAAGAGCTCATGTATACGCTTGCTGACACTTTATGCTACCTGACTTCTATAGAGATGCCGTCATATGTACATACAGTACTCCTACCTGTGACACTCTTACCCCGCGGCACCCATATTGTTGATCATACACTGCTTCCCAGGAACTAGGCCCAAGTAGGCCTCAAGCAAGAGTCCCCAGGCAGGAGAAAACCCTCCCGAGATGAAACACACTGCGCTGACCAGGCAGAGCAAGCTTCAGCGAGAGCCCATCACCAAGGCGGAAATGTTGCAACCTGCATAACGAGCTCCCAGCGCCAAGGTTACACCTGCCGCCGCCAAGCACCCCCCGAGCCAATAAGCCAAATTAAATACTCATAATTATGCTCCAGCTACGGGCTCTCCACATGTGACCAAGCCAATCTGACAAGGTGCCAGACTTGCGAGACAGAAAGTCGCTGGGGTCCCAAGTCTGAGACACAGGTTGCAACAACAAAGCGCTGAGTTGGACATTTATACCGATGGGAAAGGTGTGATCATCTGCCACTAGCAAAGACCTGTCCATTGTCCCCCGCTAACACATAGTTACACAATGTTGCAAATGACAGGTACATCGCGGCCTGGGAACATTGATGGTCCCAGGATTGGGGGCTCACGAGGGAACCAATCAGGGGACAAAGGGCTCTTTACTGATGCCATTTTGGGTAGCCAATCATCGAGGGTCCCCATGTAACAAGTTCAGTGTAGCAAGTGTTAGAGACACCTGACCCGTCTCACCCAATAACCTTCTTTCCTATAAGCTTCTATACTAACCCCACCACTCGGGGAGCCAAAGTGGCGATAGGTTTTGTGACGATCTTCTCAGATGACGTGAGTAGCATGTCATGTTACGGTAAAAAGAGCCTGCGAGCCCTCCTGACAGCGAGAAGGTCTCCCTGGATCCATACGGGCGAAGCTCTATCCCTGCCATTGCTATAATAAACATCAGTAATTACTTTGCTCTTGTGTGTGCCTCATACTCCTTTTGGGGCACGGGAGGAGTTGGGGCCTCCCCAGCCCCGGAGGTCCATGGACAGCTCTGCCGGCCCCCGGGAGATCACACCGACAAGTTTGAGGCACTGCTGAGATCTGCCTAAATTGCTCTAAGGGCACGACTACCAGGAATCCTGAAGCGAGGCAACTTAGCCGCGCGGCCCCCTATGCCATTGCCCCCTTTCAAGGACTACAGGACCATCGCGGAACTGCGAGAAGACTGGACGGCGCAATCCGGACATTGGCCCTCAGGAGCCGACTTGAAAAGTATCCCGCCCGCGGTTGGCGAGTGTCTGGACATGGTCCAGCCGAGGGGTGGTGGCGAGCTGCTTTCTGGAGGGGTGCCCGCAGTCGAGCGGCCCCGACTCACGAGGACTTGGTGAGTATGGCACACCCAACCAGCAATGTAATGTTGTGTGGGAGGGGGGAGGAGTTGTAAAGAGGGAGGAGGATGGTTGACAAAGTGTGTGGAAATTGATTTTGGATGTTCCGCGGCAACAAAGGTGTGAAGGGTAAGGAGACAGACACAATGGTCGTCCCCTATAGAGTGACGGAGTGGATAAGGTGGGGCTTCGAGCACCCACGAGTGGTTGCTGAAGGGCGCGGATTGGTTGGAGATCGCGGACACCTGTGTTAAAGGGGGCGTGTCTTTCCTATGAGTTGACGTTATAGATCAATGAGTATATGAGGTTCCCTACTAAGTGAGTGTTGAAACTCGTTAAGTTGATGTTGTTTTCCCGCAGGAGGTAGCTAGATTGTTCCCGAGTGCGGGAGATAATTGGCTGGTTAAGCTCCTCTGGAGAGGGGGCGTATCACACGCGAGGCGACGCAGTGTGCGCAGACCGATTATTTTGATTGTGGATTTCCTTGCTCCAGTAGTGGTGAGAAGACAGCTGTGGGATTAAAGGGGGATGAGAGGGTAATGAACAGGCGTGCATTGATAATGATTTGACATTATGTAGGTAATTACAGTGCATTGTTGAGATTGGTGACATCACCCACGGGGTTTTGAATAGGACACAGCGATAAGATTCACGCCTTGTCTTGTGTCCATCCAAGTACGGTTAGGGACGGAGGGTGCGGAAGGGAAGGAGAAGGGAAGGAGGCAGCCATGCACAGAGAACGCCAGCTGCGTCCAGACAGGGGAGGGCGACGGGGAATGAGGCGGCCGTGCACGGAGAACGCTGTCAGCGCTCAATGAGGATTTGCGAAAGTAAGGGGTGTGGTTTGAAAAGAAGACGAGCGGAAGAAGGGAGGAGGAGGAGTTGCTAGGTGAGGAAGGTAGAGGACGGTGGGGCCACCCAGAGGCGCACCACACCGGACACATCGCCGCAGGGGGCTTTGTGTACCACGGTCGAAGAGGGCCGTAGTAATAAGAAATAAACTGTTATATAAAAGGTGCTTCCTTTTCAGCGGACAATCGAAGTCCCCAGCTTACGGGGCCAGGTAAAAGGTTGATATTTGGGAAACGCAAAACTTGTAACATGGCATTATATTATGGATCGGGGCCAGGAGTGGGGTGGAGAAACATGGAAGTGCATTAACAACTCCACTTCAGCACATCTGCACGACACTGACACCACACAGAGAGAAAATAATAAAATACAGTATAGAATGGACACAAGGGACGGACAATAAAATAAGGGTACCATGGCCACCCAACGGCAGCTTCGATGCATACACGCAGCATAATTTGTTAACATACATTCACAACACCTATAAAGGGAAGAAATTAGCAAGCCATCTATAAGTATTTGACCTCTGGAAGATGTTCCAGGGAACAAGGCCAGGAGATACAGGTATGTACACAGTACAAGGGGTAAAAGAGGAGACGGGTACGGAGGAAACACTACAAGTAAAGGAAGAAAAAAAGGAAGGAGGAAGCGAAGGTAAGAACAATAAAAACGTGCACAGTTATGAGGAGGGGGAAGGTTTGTTTTCTGTAAAAGAGGTAAAGGTGAAAAAAGAAGGGGCGGAAGATGTGCAAGTGGGAAAGGTAGTGAAGAAGGAGGAAGGGGGGCTGTACCCACTAACAGAACTAAGGGAGCCGGCCCAACAACAACTAATGGCTGTTGAGGGGTACTCCAACGCCACATACAGCCCCCCGCCATATGCACCCACGATAACTATCAGAAGAAAACAGGGGGGGTAGGTACGGTAGACTCAATGACTGTGCAGGTAAGGAAGGGGGAGGACAGAGGTCCCTGGGGAGGTTTGCCGATGTCGGACCAGAAGAGTGGATAGCAGCACAGGTGCTTCTGAAGCTCTGAGGAACATTAAGTAAGGAAGAGGAGGATACAGTAAAAAAGGTAAATAAAGAAGAGAAGAGGGACAAGCAGATAGGAGGAGAAGGGTGACTATCGCAGGAGGAGGAAGAGATATTGGAGGAAAGGTTGGCATAATTGAGGAACGCATGAAGTGCCCTGCTCAGACAGTTCGAGGAAGAAGCACAGCAGAAGCAGAGTGGAAAAAAGGCACATAAAGAAGAGCTGGCGAGGATGAAGGAGAAGGAGGAAGAAAGGAAAAAGGAAGAAGAGTGCATTAAGGCAATAGCAGAAAGAATGGCACGTTCAGAGCAAAGGGAGATGAGGAGAAAGGAGGAGGAGAGAGAAGAGAATGACAGAGAAATGGGAATGTGGAAAAAGAGGATCATAACTGAAAGTGCACGGAAGTATGAAGAAGGAAAATTAATAGAAAGCATACTAAGAAGGGAAGGGAGGATGAAGGAGAGAGAAGAGAATGAAGAGAGCATACTAGCGAAGGTAAGTGAAGAATTGTGGGACGAAATAAAAAGGAAAAGAGAGGGGATAGGTGGTAAACTTGAAGGGAAGAAGGAGGAAGAGAAAAGAAACAAGTGGATGGAGAATGGAGCATGGAGAAACACACACCATGATAGTGAAATGGCATCAACATCAACACGAATAGCAGAGGGTAAAGGAGGTGAGTGTATAAACAAAGACTTCATTGATCTAAGGATGGTAACAGTAGGGGGCAAACGCACAGAGTGGGGATCGGCATTAACATTTTGCAGTGAAGAAGAGGAAGGGTAGAGCACAAACGAATGGAATGACAGTAGGGAAAGTTTAGACAAACTGTACATTACACGCACAAATTGCAACTCACCATGGGCATGCGAAAGAAGGGGAGGACCAGGCACGAGGGAACAGAAGGATAAAGACATGACAGGGAAGAAGCAGCGACCACTATCACCCACCCCCACATCTGTACAAACATCACATCTACTGACACAAACACCCGTACACACTCCATGTATTGACCGGTTTAGGGATCTCCCTGGACGTAGGTAGGAAGAGAAAGAAGGTACACATGTAATAGGACCACGGGGACATCAGAAGGGGAGGAGGGATACAGATGAAGGAAGGGGACACACTTGCAACACTGGCCACGTCGAAGGAATACTAGATACAGAGGAAAAGGATGAACATAATGCCATGACTACATATGGGAGGGCGAAGGTAGAGGAAAGAGGATATCATTAATGCTGCTACTGGAGAGGGGAGGAGAGAGACCAAAATACATCCCCTGGAAGCATGCAGACAAGCAAAATATAAAATGCAGACTCCCATCACTAAGTGCAGGAGTGGGGAAATAGATATACGAGATGGAAAAACATACTGCAGGGCAGATGCTAGCAGTGGGAGACATGAAGGGCCTCCTATTTTCCATATTGGGGGATGCTGCATATGACATATGCAAAAGGGCGGGCTTTCCTGGGGTGACAATACATGACACAGCACATGATGGAGCACCATTTGCCAATTGCAGGCATGCACTCTGGCAAGCGTTACAAACACAGTTTTCAGACACCTCGGACATAGGGGCCATTACATCTCGGAAGATGCATGTGAATGAAGATCCTGTTGAGTACATTCAGGAAATTCAGGAGATGTGGCGCTTGGAAACACGGGAACAGTGGGACAAAACACCAGCAATATTTTATCATATACTAGTACACGGGCTCCCGGAACAAGCACAGAGACAACTAAAGAGGTTTGTGGGGATGGAGGCTAAAGGATGGCTGGAAATACAACTAACCATAGTACACTATTGTAGGATGTGGCAGGAGAAGATGAAACAGAAGGAGGAGGATAGGAAGGCAGAGGAGGCTAAACTGGTCCAGAAAAAGTTATCCAAATACGCCATGGAGGGAGAGCTGATAACAGCCCCCGCACAACCACAGACAGCAGTGACACAAGACACAATACAACCACAAGTTGCACCATCACAGCAGGCACAGGTAGTGATGCAGCAAATGCTTCCTCCCCCAACATGTACACAACAAATGGGGGGAGGATATGTGCACATGGGAAATGGATACTGGAACGGCTATAGAGGGAGGGGCAGACAAATGAGAGGGAGAGGGTATGGCCTGCCCATTAATATGCATGGGGGAGGATTCCGAGGGTATAACCAGCAGGGACAACAGGGGTACCAGGACTACCCAGGAGGACTTCAATGGCAAGCAAGGGAACCACTAACATGCTGGATATGTGGGATGGTGGGACACATGTCTCGCACATGTAGAATGAGACCAGCGCAGGCAGCCTGGGGGGAGCAGGGACAGCAGAGGCCTATGGGAGAACCACAGCCAGCTCCAAATGGCCAACAACTGACACAAATACAAAACAATGCAATAACGTCAACTAACAGACCTATAGCACAGACACAGCTTGGGAAGGTGACGATATTGGGTCACAACCCATACACAGGAAATGGACAGTCACTATAACCACAATAGGACAGCCCAAAGACATCCTTGATGTGTCTCATCCTATCAGTAACACCTAAACCTGCGGAGGAACCACACATACAGGTGACTATAGGTGACACAAAATGTTCCTTCTTGGTTGACACAGGGGCCACTAGATCATGCATAAGAGAGGGGAAGTTTGAAATATCAGGCGACACCATGAACACACAAGGGTTCTCTGGGGCTCAAGGGTTGGTTCCCTTTACAAACAACATCTCCTTATCTGTAGGAGATCATGACATGTCATTACCACTACTTTACTCGAAAACGTCACCAGTGAACATACTAGATAGAGACATAATGAGCAGATTGAACATGACCATTTCCTATACTGATAGGGAATAATTTGTTCAACACCAGGTATAAGCATGCTCACAGCATGCCACATTTTACAGGCCTATTATGGCAAAACAGTAGCAAGGGCTGAGCCAATAGATGGAGAACTACTTCAATATGGGACAGACATGGCAATAGCATAGTTGCCAGGGATCGAAGGAAAGGTTTGGAGGAGGCCAGCAGCATACCTTCTCAGACCTGAAACACCAACAGGTGAGAAGGAAGGGGCAAGGATACCATTGAGCATTGAAAGCATTGTGGCAACACAGGACTACATTGCAGTCCATGCCCAGGACGAGGGAGGGAGAGCATGGAGAGCAGTAATAGCTCTAGCAGAAGGATGTCGACTGAGACAAGTATCGGATGAGGAGCTCTTCTCAGATACTGATGAAGAAGGGGAGTTGGTGTTTCAAATGAGCGTCCACATCTGGGTGAAGGTCACCTACAGAGACGTAGCGCAGAGGATGGCATTGGCGCCAGAAGCACCAGCAGCCACAGGTGCGCCATTTTATGAGGAAGATATGGTGAAAGTACCTGCATCTCTATGGACCACCAGTCCGTACGATGTGGGCAGCATCAAAAGCATTGGAGGGGAGAAAATAAAGCTGAAAAAAGGGGCCATACTGCCGAGAGTAAAGCAATACCCATTATCGAAGGAGGCAGATGAGGGAATATACAAAACAATAGCAGCCCTAATTGAGAGAGGTATATTAGTACCGTCAGAATCGCCATGAAACACGGCTGTGTATCCTGTGCACAAGGCTAAAGGATGGTCCTGGCGTTTCATCCAGGACCTAAAACCAACCATATTGTAGAGGCAGAATATCCTATAGCGGCGCACTCAGCCACTATACTATGCGGAATACCAGCAGAGGCATCACGGTTTACTGTGCTTGACCTCAAAAATGCTTTTTTCTCAATACCACTACACCCTGACTCACAAGATTTGACAAGTTTCACATACCGCAACACTAAGTGGAAACATACAAGGTTGCCACAAGGGTACTGTGAGTCCCCATCCATATTTAACAGAGTAATACAAAAGGACTTGGGAAACACTGAAATGGAAAGCACCATCTTGCAATATGTCGCCGACATAATGATATGCAGTACAACGGAGGAGAAGTGTAGGAAAGACTCTATCAAGATGCTCACAGTGCTAGCAGAAAAAGGGTGCAAGGTAGACAAGGAAAAGCTACAGTACTGCCAAGAACAAGTGCTTTACATAGGACAGCTCATCTCACAACATGGAAGGCACATTGCACCACACTGAGCACAGGCCATAACAAACACGCCACAGCCACAGACAGTAAGAGAATTGCAGCAGTTCTTGGACCTATGCAATTATTGTAGAGCATGGGTTTTTGATTATATCTCATACACAGGGTCGTTACTTGAGGCATTAAAAGAAGCACAGAGAGGAGATAAAAAGTTGACATGGACCAGAGATGACAGAAGCATTTAAGGAACTGAAACATGCCATCTCCTCCGCACCAGTATTAGCAACACCCAATTACGACGCACAATTTTTCATATTTTCACATTGCAGCTCGACAGTAATGAGAGCAGTGCTGACACAGAAGACAAGCATGGGGCACAAACCAATAGCATTTTACAGTGGGCGCTTGGATCCTGTAATGTTAGGTCACTTCCCGTGTGAACAGAGCTTGGCTGCCTCAGCCTTTGCGGTGGAAAAAGCGCCATTAATAACAATGGGGTGTCCAACAACATCGTACGTAAAGCATGCCCTTTTTGCCATCCTGAACAAACCCAGATCAACACTAACAACCCAAAGGGCATCAGGGTATGAGGTCATACTATCAAAGCCTGAGTTAACAATTGTGACGTGCAACACTGTGAACCCAGCATGATTTATAGCAGAAGTTGTGGAAGGTGACAACTATGCACACGACTGCACACAGGCCATCAACATATATTGCAGCACAAGGAAAGTTGAGGAAAATGCCCTAGGGGGGAGAGATAATGTACACTGATGGGTCCTCAACAATTGATCAGGGCGATGGGGTACACAGAACTGGTGCAGCAGTGGTAAAAGTGACTGAGGACTGGACATATGTTCCAGTAAAATGTGTCCAGCTACCCTAACAATACTCTGCCCAAGCAGCGGAGTTAGTGGCCTTAATTTTGGCACTCAAAGAAAGTAATGAAAAAGAGTAACTATATATTCCGACAGTGCATAAGTCACATCAACTGTACACTCTGGGTTAATTAAATGGCAGCGCAGAGGTTTCAGGAGGGCTGACGGCACACCAGTGCAACATGCCCTATTACTTGCCAAATTAATTGATGTAATTGAAGAGCCCAAAGAGGTAGCCCTGGTGAAGTGTCAGGCCCATACAAACAGGGATGATCACATTTCCAAAGGTAACGAAACAGCAGACGCACATGCAAAATATGCTGCATATTATGGAGAGATATGGGTCCCCGCAGGAAAAGAAAAAGATAAGGGGAGAATTTGGGAAAATCAGATGCTGATGAGGGATGGGTACACTCATATCCCTGAGAATGAAATAATGGAGCTACAGGCAGCAGAAAAGGAGCTTTGGGTCAAAAGGGGGTGCACAATGTCCCCTACAGACGCGTTATGGTGACAAAATAACATGATCAAAGTGGTTATGCTCCTAGCATTATTGGAATTAGTCCTAGCGCAACTCCATCATCCTGCGCACAAAGGGAAAGAGGTGATTGCAGCACAAATTAAGGAAGGTTCGTTCTACCCCGAGTTAAATTCACATGTTGCAAACTTCATTAACATTTGCCTTTCTTGCCAACAGTTTAAGGCTGGTCACACGCTGAAAGTGATAAAAGATGTTATACCCGGGCCGGAAGGACCATTCCTGCACCTCCACATAGACTATGTTGACATGATCAACGTATGTCAGGGGTACAGATACATGGTTGTAGCTGTCTGCCCATTTTCAAGGTGGGTTGAAGCTGGGCCATGCTCCCATGCAGATGCTTTTAGAGCAGCCAAGTTCCTAGTGAGGGAAGTTTTCTCATAGTGTGAGGTGTGCGAGGTATTGCGGTCATGTAACGGTCCACACTTCGCAAACGAACTGTTCCAACACATAATTACCCTTCTTAGCATCAAACATAAGTTCGCATGTGCTTATAACCCGCAGGCGAATGGAGTGTGTGAACGCCTCAATGGCCTCCTGAAAGAAGAAATAGCAAAGATACAGCAGTCAACAAAAAGAGCTGGCTCTATTGTTTGCCCTTAGCACAATTTGAATTAAGAAACAGGCCAGGGTCGGATCACCACCTCACGCCCCACGAGGTGGTGACCGGGCAACAAATGCACCTTCTGCTGACCCCACCGTCAAGGGCCATAACTGACTGCCAATCTGTGCAAAATGTTTTTGGTGATGAAATGATAGAATATGTAAATTCCTTGATTACTAGTGTCACCTTTATCTCTCAACAGCTCGAGAGGACGCAGGGTGGGTCGAAGACCACCCAGCAAGAGGACAAGTAAACAGAAGGACTGGAACAACCTTCACAGTGGACAATTAAAGAGGGGGACCACGTCCTCCTCCGTAACTTTAACCGCCGGTGGAACAGCCCTAGGTTTACAGGGCCCCACCAGGTGGAAGCAGTAGCTCCTAGAGCAATTAAGCTAAAAAATAAGAGTGCCTGGAACCACCTGCATGACGTCAAGCCCTACAAAGATAAGACACTCCCTTGCATCGACGAAAGGGCCAACGCAGCAGCGGCAACGGAGGAAAACACAATACCGACATTAATAAAGACACCAGTGATACAGACACTGTCCCCTCCCAAACCCCAGAAGCACATAAGGACTTGAACGGACAATCGCCCATAGCCCACCCCATGGTCACAAGGTCCCAGTACAAACAAACACTGTCCCGGCCAGTACCGTCCATGCCACTACCCCAGTGAAGGACATTGTCTAACAAACTGTATTATTGTAGACTCGTGTATGTTCTTTTTCTTTGTGTCTCGCACATGCAGGTACCGCGTTCTATTGTCTGAAATTAAAGAAAAGTAACTAACATTGTGTTTTGCCCAAGAGTAAATGCTGCCCACAGACAACGACACACCTGAAGAACTATCCCACCAATTTGTATATGTTATAAAAAGGCCAAAGTATTTACAGAATAGGAAAATACGTGTGTATTACAACACATTTCTTCTGGCCATAGAACAATCATTTCCGCATCTTCATGAACATTTACCAGCCCTAGGAGATAGATCACTAAGGTTCGCGTGGGAACAGCTTTTCGCTTGGACATTAAACGACTACCTAATAGGGAGGGCTTAAAACAAACAACATTAACAAATTAATGCTTGTTGTTAGAGATTTTCAGGCGGGCATCTTTATCATCTGACATAATAAGCTGAAGGACCGCAGCATAGGTAAGAGGATCATGCCAGTGATATTAGCTATTGTATAAAAAATTAAAGGGGTGTTGTTCATCACTGGTCTACTTGCTGCCACTGTCTGGCAAGCACACTATGTTTCCCTTGTTATGGCTACACCCCCTACTAATGAACCCACTACCATGGCTTCAACAGGTACGGTTCCAGGTGGCACGAGCAAGGAAGGAATAAGGAGGGAGAGAGTTAAATGCAGTATGTCCGTTGATAATAATGGGGTTGACACATATCTCACAGATTCTGCACACGTCTCAAACAACATGTAGTATCAGCACATGTCTACAATTGGTAAGGGGACAACGAAGGACAACTGCTATGTGTGCTCACTGATCCCATACACCATGAGTGCCTCCAGAACCTTTGTGGCTACTGAAGTACCAGCAACATCAGTAGAATGTCTGATATATTTGGCCATGTTCCAGACAAAAGGAAGATTTCAAGGGAGAATGGCAATGATGAAATGGAAGATGAGGGATACATACCCGTATGAAAATAACTTTATAAAGACATTACACATGTACAACCACTATTGGCAACTAGCAGAAGGGCTCCAATATGTGACGGATGGGCCAGACAAAGGAGAGACGAAGGAAGTAACGCTGAACTATCTACCATGTGAATGGCGTGCAAGTGAACGTGCTGGAGTAATGGGGTGCTGGGAAAGACCCCTATTGCTGATATACGGGAAGGTATACATGAAGGAAGGATGGACAGATGGAGTTGTAGAGAGCCAAACGATAACACTAACGAAGCCAAATATAACAAAAATGGACGAAGAGAACAACAAGTGTTTCATTGGATGGATAAAGACAGCCGGGTTAGTTACATGGTTGGAGAAGGACGAGAACCCGGTGTCCATACTTCCTCTAACTGCACCAACACTATGCTACCAATACAACGGGGACATCCACATCGGAAGGAACAACACTGCAAAGGAATAGTGACAATAGCGAAGGAGTGCGCCAGTACAGCAGTTCTAGTTGATCACTATTGGGCCTGTGGAGATAAAGCTTACCACAGCTTGCCACCATCATGGAATGGACTGTGCACTATGGTACACATAAATGTACCATCCTTAGTGGTATCAGATAAAGATGTGAACTTAGAAAAGTTCCCCAAGATGAATGAAGGGAATAAAAGGATGAAAAGGTCTGCAATGATTTCAGAAGAGAAAAAGACTAATAGAGCAAACGTGTTGTCAAGAGCAAAAAGACAGGGGGGGCCGCTGATGGGGAATTACTTGTGGAGGAGATCAGAAACAGCACTTAGCGATATCCCGCCGGGTCACAGACTGTTTAGCAGGGCGGCAATGTTTTTCTCTTCAATAGTACATTCGGGACTGCAGGCATACGCAAATGCCAAATGGCTGCAAATTACCAGGTGGGAGCTAATGATGATGATAAACTCAACAGTAAATGGATTCAACGCAATAAAAGAGGAATTGAGAGAAGTACGAAGGGTAGCACTACAGAATAGATATGTACTGGATCTTCTCACCGCAATGGAAGGAGGAGTTTGCGCAAAAATTGGAAAATCATGCTGTACATTTATTCCTGCTAACGACGCAGATAACGGTACACTCACTGAAGCGGTGTCACAACTAGCAACCATGCACGCCAAAATGGAAGAAGAAGCTAAGGGAGTGAAGAAAGACGGCAGCTGGTTCTCTTATTTATGGTCTTGGATGCCATCATGGTTGTCAGACGGCCTTAAAATAAAAGCTGGATGTATAATATTGGGAATGGCGGCCATTTTAGGATTAAGGTTGTGGAGAGCTAGGACAGCCCGGAATACCGACGAGATGATGGAAATGATTGGAATGCACGCCCTGATGCCAGCTGAAGATGATAAAAATGCAGATACAATAATAAGAGAAAGAGACAGATTGCGTGAGCAGGTACTAGACTCAGACTCACACCCACCGTCTGTGAAGGTAGAAAACCCAAGGAACCCGAAGAGTTATGTTGGAAAGTGGGTTTATTGCAAACTAGGTGGTGGATGTGTGTACTGGTCTTTAGAAGATCATGTGAACCAGTATGGACAACTAGGAGGAATAACAAAAGTATGAAGGTCACGCAGAGAAAGACGAGCGGATAATTTTGTGGTCGACAAGTCGACCAGAGGGGGGACAGAAGTGGGAAAATGGGCACCCCCTTCCCCCATTCTCATCCATACCCTGGCCTAGAGAATCACGACCCAAGCACCTCCAAGCACCCCCCAAGAGAAGAGTTTGACCCGCTCACTTCCTTACCAGATGACAAGGTATCATGTGTTCGCGGCCCACACGCACGAGGAGCCTGCAACATGGACCAGATCGTCTGAAACAACAGAGCCATCAACATCATTAGAGATGCCATGACGACACAGCCAACTGACAGGAACACATGTGCCACCATGCACACTGGTCACTCACACACCAACCCACACGAAGAACATACCCAGTGCTATGACCTAGCGGACTGACCTACTCACCGACGTGCATCGTTGTTATTTTTCTCATAGGCCCAACAGCGCCGCAGAAACACAAGATGCCTGTAGAGCTTGTGTATACACTTGCTGACGCTTTATGCTACCTGACCCCTATAGAGATGTCGTCATATGTACATAAAGTAGTCCTACTTGTGACACTCTGTTGCCCGCAGCACCCATATTTTGGATCATACACTGCTCCCCAGGAACTAGGCCCGAGTAGGCCTCAAGCAAGAGTCCCCAGGCAAGAGAAAACCCTCCTGAGATGAAACGCACGGCGCCGACCAGGCAGAGCGAGCTTCAGCGAGAGCCCATCACCAAGGCCGAAATGTTGCAACCCGCATACCGAGCTCCCAGCGCCAAGGTTACACCAGCCACTGCCAAGCACCCCCCAAGCCAATAAGCCAAATTAAATGCTCCTAATTATGCTCCAGCTACAGTCTCTCCACACGTGACCAAGCCAATCTGACAAGGTGCCAGACTCACGAGACAGAAAGTCGCTGGGGTCCCAAGTCTGAGACACAAGTTGCAACAACGATGCGCTGAGTTGGACATTTATACCGATGGGAAAGGCGTGATCATCCGCCACTAGCAAAGACCTGTCCATTGTCCCCCGCTAACACATAGTTACACAATGTTGCAAACGACAGGTACCTCGCGGCCGGGGAACATCGATGGTCCCAGGCTTGGGGGCTCACGAGGCAAACAATCAGGGGACACGGGGCTCTTTACTGAAGCCATTTTGGGTAGCCAATCATTGAGGGTCCCCATGTACCAAGTTCAGTGTAGCAAGTGTTAGAGACACCCCAAAGTGTGCCACCTGACTCGTCCTCACCCAATAACCTTCTTTCCTATAAGCTTCTATACTAACCCCACCACTCGGGGAGCCAACCCGAAGTTGCAATAGGTTTTGTGATGATCTTCTCAGATGACGCAAGTAGCGTCATGTTAAGGTAAAAAGGGCCTGCAAGCCCTCCTGACATCGAGAAGGTCTCCCTGGATGCATACGGATGAAGCTCTATCCCTGCCGTTGCTATAATAAACAGCAGTAATTACTTTGCTCTTGTGTGTGCCTCATACTCCTTTTGGGACACGGGAGGAGTTGGGGCCTCCCCAGCCCCGGAGGTCCGTGGACGGCTCTGCCGGCCCCCGGGAGATCACCCCGACAACTGCCAGGGTAAGTACTGCCCGAGGGAATTAACACCAGTGGTTAAAATACAGTCAGTAATATATGTCCTCAATGATGCCGTTTTCCTGGGTGTTAATTTTAGCAGTGCATGGTGGTGGTGCGCGTTAGCATGGTGGTGACACGAGCTATGGTTGCATGGCTTACCATAACTGGCACATTTCTTGGGTTTTTTGATAGCGTCCCTTTAACAAGGTTTTTTCAGTGAATTTCATACGTTTTTTATAAGCGCAGCCTTAACCCTAACGTCCCTTGAACACATTTTTTCCACTGAATTTCATAGGTTTTTCTTTGTGCAACTTAACTATAACACCTCTTTAACAAAGTCTTTTCACTGAATTTCAGTGTTTTTTATAAATCAAAATATTTCATAATTGTAAAGAACTGTTTGGAAGTTATAAAACATGCCTCTTTGAACATGTATCAAAGTAAAATGAACATCCTTTACATAAAAACATATTCTACCCACCATGCAGCAGATTCAAAGTCTGTTGACAAAAAATTGTGTCCGCTGACTGGTAGCAGCAACCATCCCAAAAAACACAGGGGGCAAACACAATTTTCATGTTTCCTTTTCACACAAAATAAATACATACATCAACATTACAAACAATTAGAACAACTCAAACATACATTTACACACACTTGTATGTCTCCAATTATGCTCTGCATTTCAGGCCAGCCCTTGGCCACTGTCCCAGCTATTTTGTCCAAGGCCTTCTGTACCTCCTTCAGGAGCCCTTTCTTGATTATAAAATAGAACGGGGTGGTGGATTGATTCCACGCCGTACCAGTTTCACTTCTCCATAAGTCTTGCACTCGAAGTATGAATTGTGTAGAATCCTCGTTCTCCGCCATTGTGCACTACATCACCAAATGTAAATCTGGAATATCTGTAAAAGTGCGCCGCAATGCGTCCCATGCTTGTGCTCGAACATTGTTGAAGTAGGGGAAGGCAAATCATTGTTTCTGCTCCATTATAAGTGCTGTTCAATTGATCAGTTTGTAATTAGTTCTCAACTTCAATTGTAGTGCCACTTGCACATGCCTGCTCGCACTGGGGGAGTGCACTATTGTGTGCCCTCCTCACATCTGAGAGGTGCACCCAATATTTCAGTCCCTTCACCTTCACTGCAGTGGGTGTACTGTAAACTACCTCATTTGGTCCATGAACCTTGGTGAATTCCACATTCTAACAAAACTCCTCCCATATACCTGTGCTCCTGGCATTAGCGGCCCACTGGGGCTATCGGTGGCTGGAATTGTGGTGTCTGTTGCTGCATTTTCAGTGAAAGGCGGTGCTATCTGTCGCGCTATTCTGCGTACTGTGCGTGTCAGCTAATTATTCCTTAAATTCTCCCCCAGCACTGTGGCAGCCCCACGCGCATCTGATGCTCTTCTAATCGGGGAAAGTGGTGTGTGTATTCGCCTCCCAGTAATAATTTAATGGGGGCTCAAATGGTGATCTTTGCTTGGCTGCGTTCTGAGTTGGAACAGTGCTAGGGGCAAGCAATACACCCAGTTTTTCTTCAGTGTATTACACAATTTCGATAGTTTACTCTTGAGCAGGCCATTGATCTTTTCCACCACCCCATTAGCCATTGGGTGAAAAATGGAACACAGTTTGTGCTTCACCCCCAGGAGTGATGTCACTTCTTTGAAGAGGTCATTCACAAAGTGTGTGCCATTGTCTGATCGTATCACATCACATATTCCCCACCGGGAAAACACTTCTCCCACCAAAAACTTAGCTGCACACTTCATGTCCGGGTGGTGGCATGGTCCCGCTTCCACCCACCTTGAGAAGGGGCATACTACCACAATTAAATACCTTGCCCCACTGCATCTTTCTCCCATGTCTGCATAATCTATGTGGAGCTCTATGAAGGGCCTTACAGGACGTGGCAAAGTCCCTCGTAATATCCTTAAAGTCATCCCAGAGTTGTAGGTTTGGCATGTAGTACAATCTATGATAAATTTAGACAAATGTTCCTGTAGGTTGGGGATGAACTAATGTTCCTGATGTCTGCAGCAATGTGTCGTTTTGCCACATGGGCCGGGAAATGCAGCTGTTGGAACGCTACCTCTAGTAATTTTACTGGCATTACTACCTTCCCTGTTGTCTCCTGTCTCCAAATGAGGTCTGTAAGTGATTGTTTACCTCCCCATTTGCTACATAATTCTTGCTCCTCTATTGGTGCTCTTTTCTGTAGCTCTATCAACTGTGTTATGGGTGTGTTGCTATATCCATCTTCTAGTGGTTCTGTGGTGATTGTCTTAACAATGCACTCAGTCGCTGGGGCTACATTTAAATACGAGGCTTCCTTCGCCGCTGCGACGGCTACCGCGTTTCCCAATGAGATTGCATCTGTGTTATTGGTATGGGCTTGGCATTTCACCACTGTCACTATCGATGGTTCTGCGAAGGCCTCTATTCATTCATTCAATAATGTGGCATGCTGTACTGGTGAGCCATCTGCTCTTCTGAACCCTCTTCTACGCCAGCGTGATAATCCTGAATGTACAGTGGTTGTTGCCTATGCTGAATCTGAATATATAGTCACTGTGCATCCTTTGGCTGTATATAATGCTTCAATCAATGCCGTTAGTTCAGCCGCTTGTGCAGAGTAATGGGAGGGGAGGCGCTTTTGGAGGATTGTTTCATAGCTATCCTCCTCCATCCGTACTACTGCCATTCCTACATGTTTCTCTCCTGTCTCTGGATTTATTGACGCTAAACCATCTATAAAGTATATTTCCCCTTCCTGCAGAGCATTCTCGCTAGCTTTGGGAATATCATCACCCCCCCCTCTTATGTTGCACAATCGTCCGTGGACATTACGCAAGCTGCTTGCCCAATCACCGTCCTGTCCGCGGAGCGAACAGGGAAGTGTGTCCGCGAAGCAAACACAGATATCACTAATTTTTTTCACTTACATTTTTGTCATTTTTTTAAAAACTACTGGATGGATTTACACCAAATAAAGCAAAGCACGCTTTTGGGACCAAGTCGCCGCTCCTGCCGCAAATCTGGTGTAAATCCGTCCAGCGGTTTGGGCTGTAGGCATGAGCAAAGTTTTTTCCCATTATGTCTATGGGAAAAAACAAGTTTTGGTACCCCCCCTATAACTTTGCCCCCCCTGGACTAATCCTCACCAAACTTTGCATATAAATTCAGAGTGACCCAAATACTTTTTTTTGCAAAGTTTGGTGAGGATTCGTCCAGGGAGAGCGAAGTTATAAGCCGCCCAAAAAGTGCTCTTCCTATGGAAACAGCAACTTAACCATAACTGCATGGCCACTACCGTGGCCATGTAATATATATATATATATATATACACATATTTACACATCGCATTTACTCACTGTTTTCATTTATTGTAACTATACACTTTATATAAATTTTTCTCCATCAACTTCACATATATCCTCTTTTTACTGTGCAGTTTTTTTATGGCGGGAGGAAAAAACAGCAAGAAAAAGAGAGTGGAAGAGATGTCATCTTTGATGTCCTGGGTGTTAGTGTTAGCAGTGCACAGTGGCGCGAGTTATGGTTGCTTATCTTACCATAACTGCTGAATTTCAGGGGTTTTTCGGTTTTACTTTGAACCATAACGTCCCTTTAACAAAGTTTTTTTACTGAATTTCATAGGTTTTTAGTAGCAAAACTTAACAATAATGTCCCTTTAACAAAGTTTTTTTTTGCGGAATATATATATATATATATATATATATATATATATGTATATATATATATATATATATATATATATATATATACATATATATATATATATATATATATATATATACATAATGAGCATATTCAGTTACTTAACAAATTTATATCGCCCTTCCAGGTGACACAATAGCCGAAAGGAGTGCACTCACAGAAAACAATTTAATGTTAGCTAGCAATAGGGATGCCAATAGGGCTAATAAGTATTGCAATGTTGAATGTGTTTTAAAATGTGCTGCTGTTTTGCTTTCTGTGATGCTATTCTTCATGACCTGGTATTACACTCTCTTATCTCTGGTTAATGATATGCACAAGGGGGGAAGTGGGGCCCAATTGATACGAGAAGGGTCAAGCCTAATATGGACTAGAGTGAAGAAAATATGGGGGGAAACATATGCCACTGATGATGATGATACTAATGTGACACATCCTCTAGAGCACCTCACTGCTCTCCCAACAATTATCCCCCTGTCACACCCTGGCACAAGCGTGGGTAATGTTAATGAAACAAATGAATATGATGGCAACTATTATTGGCCAAACGACTTGGCAGACACAAGTATGTAGGCACAGACAACCTACTTCATATTATGCTGCTGCTACTAATGAGTACACACAGATAATACCCAACAGTAGTGATACTGCCTGGTCAGCTGGGGTGTTCCCAATTCATTATTGAAAAGTTAGAAGTTACACCAAATGGGAAAAAAGGAGAGAAAAAAGGGGGGCAGAGGGAAAAGATACAACATTTATCATGGTGTGGGTTTGGATGAAATAGAAGACCTCCGCCACCCCGACCAATCTAGCAAATCTAGCAAATGGTACTCGGACATGAGTGCCACGGCAAGGCAAGCAATGAACTAAAGCTGACATGTCTGTTCACTCATACCGTATGCATCAGGGACGCCCAAAATGTTAGTACCACAAGAAGTGCCCTTGTCGGAGGCTCAATGTTTGATTCATCTTGCTCTGTGTAGGATAAAAAGCACCTTCCAGGCACACACCGTCACAATAGAGATGCTGTAAAATGAGAGAACATGCACAAGCAGGCATCAAGGAGTGATTTGTATCAAAGAGCCATTTTTCGTCATGAAGGGGACAAGGTATGCAGAGAATAAATGGCACAATAAAACTGTTGAGTGCAAAACAGAAGCACTCCGAGGACTACCTGAGGAAAACTTCCAGTGGGTAAAGGAAGTTTGTGCCCCTATCTGGTCGCAACTCGTTACTAAGCTAACATGGGTCACAGCACTGTAAAAACCGATAAAAATACAAAAGGAAATACCACACAAACTTTGCTTCCATGGGGAAGGGAAAGTGAACATGGGGGTGACAAAGAGATGCAATAAAACAATAATAATACCTGATATGAAGAAAGGTACCGCAGCACTCATGGACATGTACTGGATTTGTGGTAAACAAGCCTACCTGCATCTACCTGCTTCCTGGAAGGGTACTTGCGCTCTAGCAACCCTCCATACAGCCTTAATGGTAGTACCCGAAAGCCACATCCAAGGAGCAGCAGGAGAATCGGCTGGCAAATTGGCAGCAGGGCAATCGGCTGACCCATCAACAGCACCCCAACAAGCAAAAACAGAACCACCAGTTTACAAACTGTTGTCAGTTCAAGAACCGAAAACAAAATTATTGCGAAGTAAAATATCATACAACTATATTTCATCTGAATCATCAAAACTCCTTGCTGAGATCCCACAAAAATACAAGCTCTTCACATCCGCAGAGACATTCTTTGCATCGCTCCTAGCACCAGGCTCCAAGCGCGAGCCAGTGCCAAATGGTTACAAACAGTGCGCTGGAAGCTAATCCAACTGGCCAACGACACTGAAGAAGGGTTCAACATAATAAAAATAGAGCTCCGTGCCTTGCGCCTAATGACAATGCAAAACCGATATGTTCTAGACCTCCTCACGTCGATGGACGGTGGTGTTTGCCGAAAAATCGGGGGTGCATGTTGCACATTCGTGCCATCAGAATATGCAGATAACGGAACACTCCCCCATATGATATCAGCAGTTCACAGCTTGGGAGAAAGGATAAGAACAGAGGGCGGAGTAGAGTCAAGCACATGGTTTGACAACATGTTCAGCTGGATACCATCATGGGTCAATGTAATGATGAAAATACTTGTTCCTATCATCGTCTTTGTGCTGCTGTTTTCCTGCATGTGCCAAATGGGTCTCCGGTGTTGTGCAAAAAGTATGCCTACCTCAGCTATGATGATGGTAACAATGGGCCGACCGACAACGGTAGCAACTATGATAGATGCATAAATACAAACAGGGGAACATAACCCTCCAAAATACAGGATGACAGCAATATACAGGCAGTATGGGGACAGGGTTGATAATCTATACCACACCACAATCAAGGAACCAAGGGAGCTACAATGGTATAAAGAGGCATGGGTAGACCTGGATGGGGATGGTGGGATATACCTAACGTGCACTCCTAATGAATACGCAAGAAGAGGGCATAGCTTGAGGAGCATATGCAGAGCATGGATGCCTATAAAAGATACCCCAGCATGGGAAGAAGCTGTTGCTGAAGCTGAGTATTACCGAAGGGAGAATAACAGAGCACAAGGCTCGTAATTCATTACTTTAGATGTAACGAAAGGGGGGAAATGTGTAGGAGCGAGGGGCCAGTAGGCCCCTCACATATTTTACTTCTCAGTGCAAACTTGGACCATGTGCCTCCAGTGGTGAGTTCGCCCCCTGCCCTTATGCGATGTCAGCTTTGGTTAACATTCGCGTAGATGGGACCAGTGAGCAGGACACGGGGAATCCCTTTTTGTACCGCCTTTCGACTCCATCTTGGTGACTAGGCCTCACTGTGATAATACAAAATGCTTCTCTTCCTTTCTTGCAACGGCTTGTCAGAGCCCAGCAGGGGCCTAGTGTGGCAGCCACCAGTATGGGGACGTATTTATCCTGTAGATGCCATCTCTGTCCCTCTTGTAGAAACATCAGATGGGGAAGAGTAGCATCTGCTTGACCAAAACGGCATCAGGAGCAAACAAAGCTCCAAAGACTACAATTCCCAGCAGCCCCAGGAGCAGCACATCCAGAAGCAGGCACACGGGGCCTGCAACCCACGCGGTCAACGTCCCAGCTATCGCGTATGCGCGAAACGGGATCGCGCATGCGCAAACGCCAAAACTCTGTTCGTGCTCGACTTTCTCACGGGCGGACGCATTCTGCAGAGCTCTGAGAAGGCAGAAATCCTACGCGGGGCCATCCCTCACCCAGAACTGTTCACCGCGGCCCCGTGGCAGAAAAGCTAATCACTGAAGGAGACCCAAGGCGCATTTTGGGCACCAGGCGCATGTTACTAACCGCATGTAGAATTTTGTCCGAGTTAATCATTGGTGGAAACACGCTAACGAAAACACGCAAACTAATACCTTTTCATTTGGCAGACACAGCTCACAGTTTCCAAGGCACCGCTGTGGGCCACAGACAAAACCGGACTCCAGACAAGCACCAAAGCTAAGTCTTTTACAGTTTTTTCGTTCTGTATTGTGTAACTGACTGCCTGGTGCTGGACCAGTACAAAACCAGACTTTGGTGCACATGTGTTCCCTATTACTAGCACATGCCATTTAATGTGAGTGGGGCTTTCAAGTCAGCACCCATGCCCAATGTGTAGTAAGCTCTAAGCTGTGAGGTAAGCAGAAACACTGCAGTGGAAATCCATGTTATTCAGTGTAATTGACACTGAAGTAAGTGTCAACTAATGATGATATTGCTGAAGTAAGCAATATTTGGTGCTAGCTTTTGAAAGTGTCAAGAGTTTTTCTGTGTGCATGCATGAATGTGTTGCTCTAAAGGTGTTTAGTGTGACCAACCAAGCCTCAAGAGATCAGGAGCATGTCTTCCTCCAAGCCCCCTACCTATCCATAACTTCTACCTCAACCTCTACCCGGTGATCCTACAACCCCGTACCCATCCAATCCGTGGACCCTAACCCTCTTTCCCCGTGGTGGTTCCGGTGCCCTGTGTGCATTAAGTCCCAGGCTCCAAAACTGCTAGGGGAGGAAGGAGTTTGTGCTAATTCTGCGCTGGATCAAGAGCCTATGACAGAAGCGCGAACCCACGTATTATAAGCGTCCAGGTAACACAAACTCAGCCGCCATTATGGAGGAAATAGCCCAAGCTTTGCACGAACTTAAGGCTGAATTAGCCGCCACTCGCCAGGACTGTGTAAACCTTTCCACTCAGATACAGGGTCTGGCTGCCCAGGCGGTTCCTTTGCCAGAAGGGGCTCCTACTCCCGTGAAGGTACATGTCGCTACCGAAACTCTGGTACCATTAGCTACCCCTGAGCATTATGGGGGGACCCACAGAGGTATACGACTTTTATTACACAATGCCAGTTACACTTTTTAACCAAGGCCGCAGTGTTCCGCTCAGATCAGTCCAGGACAGCTTTTGTTATTTCATATGTCACGGGGGATGCGGCAGCCTGGGCACACCCTTGGTCCAAAAAGACGATGCAATTCTGTATGACTGGAGGGACTTTCAGGAGGAGTTTAGCAAGATCTTTAATCGGAAAGCAGCCTCCCTAGTTCGAGACAAGGAGTTGTTGATGCTACGACAGGGCAACAAAGAACTGATTACCTACGTGACATTGTTTAATCGGTTAGAGGTGGAGGCGGAATGGCCACATGAAAAAAGGTTAGCCCTCTTCTACCAAGGCTTAAGGGATGACCTAAAGGATCTCATTGCACAGGTCGATCCCCAAGAAGAAAGGGAAAAGCGGAGACGGGAGAAACTCTGCATGTACTGCGGTAAGCCAGGTCACTTTGTTAAGGAGTGTGGAGCTAAACCTAAAGGAAACATACCGCAGGGAAACGCCAGCGCTCGCCAGTGAATGGGGTGGATCTGTCGAGCCCGGGCCTTGTTGACGCCCCTTCTCATGTCTTAGCTAATGCGACCCATATTCACAGTTCTCATGTCACCGTGACTGGACTCTTGAAGACCCGTTTGAAGAACCAGGTAATCACTCTAATGGTGGACTTGGGAGCCACAGGCAATTTCGTAGATGCAACTTATGCACAAAACTTAAATCTACCTCTGCATCAGAAGATAAATCAGGAACCAGTTTGTGCTGTAGACGGGTCGCCATTGAAATCAGGACCCGTGACCCAGCATACTGAGGAAGTAGTATTAGACATACAAGGCCATAGTGAAATTCTCACTTTTGATGTTATTGCTGCTCCACAGTTTGGTTTTATCTTAGGTTTTCTGTGGTTGGCCCTACATAATCCTGCCATATATTGGACATGTGGAACGGTTGCATTCACCTCTGAGCATTGCACGCAGCGTTGTGTTGGGGACGGAGGGAGACCTGTGCGAGTATTGGGTACAACACAACAGTCAGACAAAGAAGAGTTGGCGGGACTCCCCTCGGCATATGCCGAGTTTCGGGATGTTTTTAGTAAGGCTGCGGCAGAGACACTACCCCCACATCGCTCCTTTGACTGCAGGATCGATTTAGAACCCGGAGCAACGCTACCGTGTAGTCAGATCTACGCTTTAACAGAGGCAGAGAACAAGCATCTGGAAGAGTATATCAATACTAACTTGCAAAGTGGTTTCATACGGCACTCCACCTCTCCTGTTTCGTCACCACTATTCTTCGTGCCAAAGAAAACCAGAGATCTTAGGACTTGTATTGATTATCGCGCAGTCAACAGGATAACGATAACATTTTTTTACCCATTGCCCCTTATCCCAGTCCTATTAGATCAAGTGCGAGGAGCAGCTATCTACACCAAGCTGGATCTCAGAGGGGCGTACCATCTGGTGCGGGTGCGTGAGGGCGACGAATGGAAGACCGTGTTTAGAACGAAGTTTGGACTATATGAGTACCAGGTCATGCCATTCAGCCTCTGCAACGCACCCGCCGCCTTCCAGCATTTTCTGTAGGCAGTCCTTCGCGGTCTCCTCGACCGTTTTGTAGTGGTATACATAGATGACATTCTCATTTATTCATCTACCAAGGAAGAACATGTACAACACGTCAAAACGGTTTTACAACGTCTAAGGTAACACAAGTTATATGCCAAACTCGGGAAATGTAGTTTCCACAGCACTTCAGTAGAGTTTCTAGGATTCATCCTATCCCCAAAGGGAGTGAAAATGGACAATCTAAAAGTACAAGCCATTCTGGATTGGCTAGCCCCTAAAAATGTCAAGGAAGTCCAAGCAGTTCTGGGATTCGCAAATTTTTATCAACGTTTTATTCAGGACTTTGCAAAAAAAGTGTTAAATATCACCAAACTGTTGAAAAAGGGAACGTCGTTTGTTTGGGGACCAGAGGCTGATCGTAGTTTTAACCAATTGAAAGAGGCATTCACATCTGCACCTATTTTGCTACGTCCCGACCCCACGCAACCTTTCATTGTAGAAACGGACGCTTCCAGTTACACGCTGGGGGCTATTTTACCTCAACGGGATCTGACGGGTCACTTGCATCCAGTGGCCTACTACTCCAGAAAATTAAACCCTGCAGAACAAAACTGCACTATAGCACACTGGGAACTACTGGCCATTCGAGCCGCATTTGCAGAGTGGCGGCATTACCTACTTGGGGCATGACACACCATCACGGTGCTGACTGACCATCGTAATCTCCAATTCCGCAAATCAGCACGTGCTTTAACCCCACGCCAGCTATGATGGGCCATTTATTTTGCAGACTACGATTTCGTAGTGACCTACAGATCAGGACTAGAAAACAAAAAAGCAGATATGCTATCAAGGTACCCCGAAGATCTTGCCATGATGTGTCCAGAAGAACAAGCAGAACCCATCAGATCGACTGAGAAAATTGTGGCAAGTGTTACAAATGAACTGTTCAAGCAGATTTGGGAAGCAATGTCGGCACAGGATCTGCTTCGGTGGGAGGATCCGAAAAAAGAACAATATTTGAAGGTCGGAATACCATATCATGGAACCTCTGTCTATCTACCCTCCGCTGCTTTGCGAGCACAAGCCTTGAAATGGTGCCACGATTCCCCCTTGGCCCGACATCCGGGGGTTAACAAAACTCAAGAATTACTACAACGGCATTATTGGTGGCCTGGTCTTCTTAAAGACACACAAACATATGTGCAGCAATGCGAAGTTTGCGCACGGAGTAAAACTGACCATCGGAAAGCAATGGGTCTTTTGCGACCTTTGTCCACACCTACACGACCTTGGAACACCATCACTATGGACTTTATAGTAGAGTTACCTCCCGACCAGGGTTACACAGTCATACTTATAGTGGTCGACTCTTTTTACAAATTGGCCCACTTTGTTCCTTGTAAAGGACTCCCAACTGCGAGTGAACTGGTAGACTTATTCCTGCAGCACATAGTTTGTTTACATGGAATACCTCAACACATTGTGTCAGATACAGGGACACAAGTTACTTCACAATTCTGGAGACTATTTTGCAAAAGGAAGGGTGTTACTTTGCGAATGTCTAGCAGTTACCATCCCGAGACTGATGGGCAGACAGAACGCTTGAACCAGACCCTGGAGCAGTATCTTAGGTGTTATACACATAGTACGGAGGGTGCTTGGATGGAAGTACTTTGGATGGACGAGATAGCGTACAACAATTCACGCCATACCTCCACAGGATTCTCGCCCTTCCACACCACCTATGGATTTAATCCACATATCCAACCCACCATCCCTCAAACAACCTTGGATACCTTGCCATCTGTACAAGCACGGGTAGAATTACTAACACAGACATGGAAAAAGGTACACCAACATCTACTCACAGCAAAAGACACTAGTAAAAGATATGCTGATTCGAAAAGACGAGCAAGTCCCACCTACAAGCTTGGAGACAAAGTATGGCTATCAACTCAACACCTGAAGTTGCCTGGATCACAAAAGTTCAAGCCCCGTTTTATTGGTCCTTTTCGCATCGCACATGTG
The DNA here is from genome assembly GCF_040938575.1 of Ambystoma mexicanum. Lineage (NCBI taxonomy): Eukaryota > Metazoa > Chordata > Amphibia > Caudata > Ambystomatidae > Ambystoma > Ambystoma mexicanum. The sequence goes on along the minus strand of NC_090928.1, from coordinate 827,198,641 downwards.
ATAAACCCAGTGGCCATGAAGTTACAGTTACCAGCCCATATGAAAATACACCCAGTGTTCCATATTGCCCTTTTAAAGCCTGCAGCACCCCACATCCGAATGGTAAGACCTCCCCCGATCCTGGTAGAAGGATACCCAGAATATGAGGTGCAAGCTATCCTCAATTCCCGTAGAAGGGGTGGACGATTATATTATTTCATTGATTGGGTTGGGTATGGTCCCGAAGAAAGTTCCTGGGAACCAGCTTCTAATATACATGCTCCTCGTCTCTTGCGGTTGTATCACCATAATTACCCGAATAAACCAGGCCCTTCTGCGGGGAGGGGATGTACTGTCAGAGACCAGCAGCGGACTAGTGTGGCAGCCACCAGTATGGGGACATATTTATCCAGCAGATGCAATCTCTGTCCCTCTTGTAGAAACATCAGATGGGGAAGAGTGGCATCTGCTGGACCAAAACGGCATCAGGTGCAAACAAAGCTCCAAAGACTACAATTCCCAGCAGCACCTCCAGAAACAGGCACACGGGGCCTGCAACCCACGCGGACAATGCCCCAGCTATTGCGCATGCGCGAAACGGGATCGCGCATGCGCAAACGCCGAAACTTTGTTCGCGCTCAACTTCCTCACGGGCGGACGCATTCTGCAGAGCTCTGAGATGGCAAAAATCCTACGCGGGGCCATCCCTCGCCCAGATCTGTTCACCCGGCCCCGTGGCACAAAAGCTAAGTACATTTATCTAACTTCTCTGAATGGAACGTAGAGTAGTGTGCACAGCTCCCGAACTACTAACCGCATGAAGGCACAGGGGGATTGAGGCCCGGGAGGCACCCGTTCACTGAAGGAGACCCAAGGCGCATTTTGGGCATCAGGCGCATGTTACTAACCGCATGTAGAACTGTGTGCGAGTTAATCATTGGTGGAAACACGCTAATGTAAACACGCAAACTAATACCTTTTCATTTGGCAGATGCAGCTCACGGTTTCCAAGGCACCGCTGGGGGCCACAGACAAAACCGGACTCCAGACAAGCACTGAAGCTAAGTCTTTTACAGTTTTTTCTTGAAACTACGTTCTGTATTGTGTCGCTGACTTCCCGGTGCTGGACCAGTATAAAACCAGACTTTGGTGCACATGTGTTCCCTATTACTAGCACATGCCATTTAGTGTGAGTGGGGCTTTCAAGTCAGCACCCATGCCCAATGTGTAGTAAGCTCTAAACTGTGAGTTAAGCAGAAACACTGCAGTGGAAATACATGTTATTCAGTGTAATTGACACTGAAGTAAGTGTCAACTAATGATGCTATTGCTGAAGTAAGCAATATTTGGTGCTAGCTTTTGAATCAGTGTCAAGAAGCTAAGCAGCCTCTTTTAACTCAGTGCAGCAAAATTGAGTATGATTCTCTAAGAGTTTTTCTGTGTGCATGCATGAATGTGTTGCTCTAAGGGTGATTAGTGTGACCAACCAAGCAACAAGAGATCAGGAGCATGTCTTCCCCCAAGCCCCCAACCTATCCATAACTTCTACCTCAACCTCTACCCAGTGATCCTACAACCCTGTACCCATCCAATCCGTGGACCCTAACCCTCTTTCCCCGTGGTGGTTGCGGTACCCTGTGTGCATTAAGTCCCAGGCGCCAAAACTTCTAAGGGGAGGAAGGAGTTTGTGCTACTTCTGCGCTGGATCAAGAGCCTACGACACGGCCAGGCGTACAGGGCACATGGCCCCCACCACCTTTCCCAGTCTCACTGGAAAACTCTGCAGCTCCATTCTCACGCTGAAGCCAGAGGTAATCACAACAAAGAACAAATGTAACACATCACTCTTCCTCTGAGATCACTGTCCTGCATGTGAACCATCATGAGCTAAGCACATAGCTCATCCATCTCCACAAACATGTCCTTTCCCCCCTACACCCACCAGTGGAAACTTACTGCCATTGTAACCTTGTGCCCCTGCAAGGTATTCCTTTTATGTGCCAGACCGCTGACCACGCCATGATGCCCACCCAACAGATCCCCAACTAACATTAGACCGCTGCTGCAGTATATTGTTGCCTACTACTAACAAATGTCAACATACCAGAGATTCTTATGAAACACAGACCCTCACTTCAACCAGTGTTATTATGATGGTCAAGACCCTTAACCTAATGCCTTTATAAGCTGATGTTATTGATAGTATAGACTCATTTGTGAAGTTTATAGGAACATGATGATTTGTTCAAACACTTTGAATGATTATCATTTAGTGCATGCATCTTTGAGAACATATTATGTTAGTTTAGTTAGTGGCCACTCTGCTTCACAACGACCTGACCTTTACCCATTCGGAGCACAGATGCCTGACGTCCATCCTCCCACCAACCAAGCAGCCAACCCGGAGGAAGAGATGCCGCCCACACTATAGGCACTATATGGACTGTCCAATCCTGAACCAACAAAGTATCCTATGTTAGTTGCGTCATCAATGACACATTTGTCATATAAAATGTATTGTAACCTTAATTCTTAGCAGAGGGCTCTCGTAGGCAGCAGAGTTCTTTGGATGCCATTTATATAAACCTTACCTTGAACTCTCGCAGCCTGTTCTCCTTGCCTCATTCCCCGTCTGCGGTGTGCAAGTTTATTCCATTTTATTCTTTTGCACGTGAAAGCTGGGGAGGGCACAAACAACACATTCCACAATACTATACACCTTGTGCACGCAATGCACTTCAACACCCTTTAGGAACTAAAGCACAACATAGAACAATAAAACAAACTCTCTGAACTTAATATGTACATATTCCCTTCCTTTTTATTCTAAATAGTTTCTATTGAAACTAAATACATTTTCAATAATTGCTTAATAACTAAAATGACACATACCATGTTTCTACAGTAGCTCGAGGAGTACTTTCCTAAAGATGGCAAGAACAGTATAGAATGTATTAATGTTAAATGCACAGAAATATGTGTCATGATGCCTACCCCGGGGCATCCGGACCAAGCCCATCAGCCCCCAGAGCAGACATCCGGGTGCTTACTAAAAGCCCAGAAGCCCCGGTTAGGGGCTGTCTGGGTAGAGTCCTGGCGCCATTGGCACCAGGCTCATAGAGGAAATCAGTCCTGGCGCCATAGGCGCCAGGCTCATGTACATTACTTACCTCGTGCAGACCATGCTGCAATGAAGTCAAGCCAACATGAGGCCTGAATGGGACTACTTTACTTCAGGGACTATTTTTTACTCGGGTGTGGTTCTGGGGAACTTCTTACCTGGGACTACTTTGAAGGCTATTTAAACCACGCCCGAACAGCAGCACATGCTTCGTGTTATTCTGCATCCAGCAGCGTAATGCTCACCGTGCCTGCAGCATCCAGTCTTCTGCCACGCCCACCTCGAATCCAGAGCTCCTGAAAAAGAGGAAAGAAGAAGGAAAGGTTAGATCACGGACATTATTTTAATTCCTTACCTGATTCCGGATCCATCACGTCTTTGAACTTGGAAAGGACATTATTTCTGCACGCTTCGCATCGCCAGCTGCAGCGCCGCGCCATACTCAGTAGTCCTCACAGCTTTCGATTCGGTGCTGCATCCATCTATTTCTTCGCCGAACTCCAGCATCTAGGCGACAAAAGAAATATAAGGTGAGCCGAGAGAGCCAACAAATACAATCTCTTTTTCACCACCATAGACTTACCTGATTTATCACTGGAGGCATTCTTCTGTAATATCCGCAACTTCTTACGCCGCACCTGTAAGAAGAGAGAAAACAACAAGTTAAATACACGCATTTTTACCGGACAGTGTTGGGTAATACAGACTGTTACCTGAATGCCATCAGCTGCCACAAGACAATCTTCTCTTGGACCCAGCTGCAAAACAAGAAGGGAATGGGACAAGAGTGAACATCGGACATATTGAACTCTTTGGACTTATACTTACGGGTTCTCGCCTGGAACCTCAGAGTCAATATTCATCCGGAACTCTTCCAACGTCTTCGAACCAGTGAAGTAACTGGTATCTACGCGCCCCTGCATTACACACAGGATGGAGAGCTCATCATTCAAAAACATAAGGTGAGATTAATGAAAGGGAATATCAGAGGTGATTAGTGGGGAGAACAGTGGGGTGCCATTACTAGAATCCACGGGTGGCTAAATCCCTCTCTCCACTTGCAGGAGAATACTTCTACGGGTCAAGCAGACGAGATTAGGCGGGCCAGTCCAGTCTGTCATCTCTGCACTACGCTTTACATTGTTGGAGACCGCAACTGTCTGGGTCCGATCGATGCCCCTGTGGAGCCAGGTGAGCATAACAATATGTTAATGCATGTTAATAATCAGTTATAAAATTACATCTTTTTGAAAATGTTATTTTCCACAAAGTCAAAGAAAAAAATGAAGACAGTAATCATGAAGAACCAATTGTAAATAGCAAGGATGGACAAACAGAAACAACTGAAACTAAAATGAATACATTATGCACACAGATGTCTCAACTACAAAATCAAGTTGCAGAAATCTCTAATTATGTTAAAAATCATGTGATATGTAATATTGTTTCTTATTGCCCTACATGCACCTGTGACTCTTTCCCTAAAACAATCACTGCAATCTTTGATATATAACACTTTCATAATAAATGTTTTGATAACATTTCTATCCCCAATTCCTCCAATAATTAAAATGTTCACCCCCAAATTCCCCTATTTATGTTTCCTACTCAGATTCCCCTACACTTTCTTGAAATAAAAAATGATGAATGTAACCTGTATATATTAGTCCCACAAATGGTTTTCTTTGGAAATATATAATGTACATTAAAAAAACTGATGTTCCAATGTTTGTAAAAAAAAAATCTATTTGATGTCAGCAGAGTACAATAATGTATGTGTCTGCATATTTACAACCAGTGATGCAGTACAGATTATTCGGTGTCTGCAAACATGCTGCCTAGACCCCGTAGCGAATTACACACCTTTTAATTTGTCAGCGAATGTCATTGTCCGTGTGAAGACACCACACCGTATATATGCAAAACGTCATAGGTCATGTGGTAGTTCATACATGCCCAGAGACTTCCCCGGATGTCATCATGTGACCATGCCCATGCGCCAAAATCATGTGTTTGTGATCGATGTCTGCATTTAGTGAATATCATCAAATATCATTTTCAGCCGGTCTAGGGACGTTCAAGTGAAAATGGGCCATTGAACACCACTCTAGAACCATTGGCAGTCCTTCTATGAACATTTGACACATTTTCATGCACGTGTTCCTATACCGTAAGTCTGCAGTCTCATATTATCATCACAGACATCCCCGGCCATTGTCATGTGACCATGCAGTTGCGGTGTGATGACGTGTCCGTGGTCTGTGTTTGCGCTTCATGGACATCTTTAAATTTGATTTCCGGCCACTATAGCACCATTCAAGTGAACACTCTGCCCTTACACAGCTCTCAGTACCATTCACACTTAATTCCTAAACTTTTTAGAAACTTTTCAAGGCCTTATTTGGTCATCAAACGTTCGTGGACAGGATGGTAGTCTGAGGACATATCCTCCAAAGGGACCACCCATTAATTTTAGGGTTTATCTACTTGGCAGGGCTTCAGATAGTACCTGTTTTTACAGAGAGCAACAACACCTTTACCATGGCCATCCCTCCTCCCCTGGGGCCACCACCGCCACTACCTCCTGGAGGGGTACAGGGGACATGCAGAAGATGACATGCAGGAGGAAGAGAATGAAGAAGATGTAGTGGAGGAATAGCCTACTATGTTGGGTGGGCAGAAATAGTAGTGGGTGTGCAGGTTTTTCACCGACATGGGCGGAGTAGCAAAGGCTGAGGCTGCTCGCGTGTGCTCCACTGTGTGCAAAGTTGCACTCAGTCATGGCCAAAGGGGGCAGTACTCCTTTATTACTACCTCCGTGCGCCAACATGTCTGCACCTTCCACTGGGTAGCCACTTGGATCAGCACAGGGGGACAGAGATCTCCAACTGCCGTCTCACAGGTGATACAGGAGGCTGTTGATTCGTACCTTGCATGGTGAATAGTACTTTTTATCCACTGTGGCACAATCATCTGCAGGGGGGAGGGAATCCGATGCACCTTCGAGGTGGCTATGAAGGCACATGATAAGGATTTCCACTAATATAGTTTCTTTGCAGCCCTGCATATTCCTTTGTTCAGCTTTAAATCCCTTATGGTGGTGGGTGCCTCTTCCCTTCCTTCCTCCCTCCATTCCTCCCTGCTTTGCTCTCCGTCCCTCTGCAAAAAAAAAAAACAACCCCCCAAAAAAGTTCCTCATGGGACTGCCTTTCAAAGTTTAAAAACAGAATCAGAAAAACATAATCTTATAGACTCAATCACTTTATATTTATACTTAAAGAATCTAACATTTTCATTAGCATTACATGTTATGTTAATGACAATTGTAGACAAATTGCATAGCAAATAAAAGGTGACACTAATATATTTCTGCCTCAACTCCTTTTCTCTGCCATAAAACATGTTAACACACAGTAATATGTATATGAAATATTTAGCCATTATTTATGGCTTTCAGACTTCCCACTCATATTACACTACAATAAACATTTAGTCTACCCCCTTTTCCGCAGCCATATAATCTGTGGACAGTAAATATGTCTGCCAACTTCATGGTGAATTAAAAGTTAGGGATTTAAACTCAACTTTATTTATTTGTTCTACAATAGTGGCTATTAAAATAGCTTTTTGGGGGGGTATGTTTTTTTTTAAAAGGACCATTTTAGTTAGGTTTTTGGTACTGTACTTTATGCACTGGATGTACTATACAACCACATTCTGTACTGTACTTATTTTTTTTATAACTTTTGCAAAAAATACTTTAAACCTTTTTGTTTTTTTGTCTTTTATTCAATATAGTACCAACATATGCTTTACACTATATTTCACATGTTATCTTTTCTATTTTTTTTTCACAAAAACTGTTTCAAGGCATTCTGAACATTGGAAATAAAACTCTAATTTCCAACATCTGTTAAATTAACTTCATCTCTATGAAAAATATTCACGCCATCAAACTTTATGTTCTCATTGTGGAAAGATGCCATTCCTACATCTGATGAAAAACTCACCATTTATCTAGAAGTCACTGAAGATATCGAACATGGACTTAAACATACAATTAAAACTTGTAGCTGTAAAAATTACAAACCTCTGCTGCTGTATGTAAGTGGTGAAGCTGGTTCTGGCAAAACGTTCTTAATTAAAATAATCAGAAAATGTCTACAAGCCTTACCAAAGAATGTTTCAGCTGTTGTAACAATGCCCACAGGTCTAGCTGCCTATAGCATAGGAGGTGTAAGTTTACACTGACTACTTCTCCTCCCAGTAGAACAACAAAACAAATTAGAATACTGAAAATTATTAGAAGACAGTGTTACTGAAGTACGCAGAATTCTGCAACAAATGAAAGTCCTGCTGATTGATGAGGTAAGCATGGTTTCCAACCTCACACTGGTTTTAATGCCCACAGAATGCAAGAAGTCCTAAAAACCATCTATGTAGAACTTTTTGGAGGAAAACATGTTATTGTTTTGGGAGACCTCCTACAGCTAACAGCAGTAAATGTTTAAACCATTTTCAAAACATTAGACTTCAGAGGTCTAATTCAAAATATGCCTCAGTCTGCAGAACATTTTAAATAGCATTAGAACTGGTCTGCTTACTAGAGATGCAAAATCCATCTTAAAAATTAGAGTAATCAATGAGCTGCATGGACGAAAGTCATCTGTCCCTGATGTTATTGAACAATTACCTCAATAAAATATAAAATGCATGTGCTTAATGCCAATGCTTGCAAACTTTAGCCAATTCAATGATAGAATGTTGCAAAAAGAAATGCAAACCACAGTGCATATCAGCTCAACAAAAATAGAAGTGCATTGTATGACACTCCCTTATGTGTCAACAAGCAACAGCATAACTAAATAGCTTAGAAACATGTATCTCCAATACAGCTGGATTAAAAAACTATTAACTCTGTGTAACTAGCAGAGTAATTCTAAAATGTAACCTTGACGTAGACAAATGTTTAGTCAATGGAGCACTTGGTACAATTGTTGGATTCCAAACATATCCACATGGCAACAACATTCAATTTGTCAACATTCCCTTTGAAAAATGTACAGAAGTTAAAAGAATATGCTGTACAATAGCATGCTTACTCTTTTCATAGACATGTATGTAGGCTGAGAACAATGTTCTCTGCGTATGCTGTTACTATTTACAGTACCATGGTCTACCTCTAGACCACCCACTGATCGACATTGCCAGCACAGTCTTCAAAGAAGGTATGAGTTGCATAGCACTTTCATGTCTCTGTACACTCAATGGTCTATTCCTAGTCAACATTGATGCAAACAAAGTCAACAGTGACATGCCTTGCCTCCTATCATTCACTTGCATCTAGATATGTACCATGTACCTCAAAAATCAAAACTTTTAAAAAGAAAACAAATACAACAGAAGCAATACACAACCTCCCTGAAATACCACCAAAAAACAAAAGAACAACTGCTGTTCCATCAAATATTACAAGCACAACACTATCTAGCCCAAACACAACTGCACATCCATCAAAAGACAAAGAGACAAATCTGTCAAAAATGAACTGCAGTCCCATCAAACGATACAGAGGCACACATCTTTGGTTCATTTTAATTCAGCAACACAACTGGAGTAAATTGTGATGCAAATGTAGCAATAAATCTTCTCTTCCAATTGTCACTAATTGTTCACAATATTTGCTTAAAGGACCCGGACCAGTTGTTTTTTTACAAATGCTCATCCTTCATAAAAATGGCCCAAATAATCCTGACAGCACTATAGTGTCTCAGGTATAAGGCATGTATTCAACCACTGTGCAGAAATGGTCAAATTCATCAGAAACACTCAGAAGATCCACAAGAATTCCTTATTCACTTTCTACAAGTACTAGAAAGCAAAATAATCCCTATAAATGAAGTTGTACAGATTTCATATACGTGGAAACATACATGCACACTCTGCAACCATGTTTCACTAGATCACATCCATAATAATCGATTTGTGTATGTAACCATACCAAATTGTGAATGCTTTCCATTTCACCAGCATCTGCAGAATGCAAATCATAGCATATTGTGCTATTTTTTCAATTAATTCGCTCCAGCATACAAATAAACTCACAGGGCCAATATGTCATACTAATGCTTCTAAGGTGCAATATATATGGTACCAAAAATAACTGTAATCTCACTAGCATGATCTACCACACTGGTGCCACAACCAATTCAGGCCACTATACTGCATATGTCAACAAAGAAGTGCTTGGTTAGAATGTTACAAGACTTTGTTACTCCAAGACATATGTTACCAGCAAATCTAAAAACCATGTCAATGTCACAAACCTTATGTAAATAAAGTAGGGTTGTTTTAATCCACCATGGATTGTTTTGACCCAATGATTACTTCATGTTAATACAACAAAAGTGTACCATGCACAAATGTTGCACCAAACATAGTACATACATCTAATATTTATGAGGGTCAAAAAAGAATATCTATATGAACAAATGTATACAAATAAATGTATTAATTGCAGATTCTAGCCTTCTTACCATATTCAACGAAGTATCCGCCCCCACTATTACAAGTTTTTCTTTACAGAAAAACAGCTTCGATTCTATCCTTCTTAACATATTCAACTATCTACACACCCAGTATCAATTACTTCCAACATATTAGTGTAGCCATAATTACGAAGGACACAGTAATATGCATTTCAACAGCATCTACAATCCTACATCACAGCCTTCTTACAATATTTGATCAGAAGTGTGGGTTCTATAGAAGCCTTTGAGCATGGCTAGTTACATATTTTTTTTTGCATCTACCAAATAAGCAAAAATGATTAACTGCATAATCCAAAGTAGTATTTATTTATTTTGTATATAAAAAGATCATATCAAGATTTTATTATTTATACATTAGTGCCAACAATCTCGCTAGGAGGCAAGTGCATACATTTTGCCCTTACTTGTGCTTTTTCAAGGCACAGCTCATTAAGTAGCGAGTATTTTTTCTGAGAATTGCCCGCATTCCATTAATATTATTTCAAATGTACATTAATTTCATCATGTATACTGTCAATCTATAATGCTGAGTGGACAGGTTTTGTAATCTGTAGGTGGGAAAAGAATTTGAAAGCATGGGGCATGAGATTAGTCATTTGTTTCACGTGAGTACATGTTTCAATTTGACTTAGTTTCTGCTGATCTCACATTTACATAAGAGGTAAATTCGTATTAATACAGAGCATATTCTCCAACAGTGTCCTTGTGGTATGGGAGATCCTTGTTAAGTAAACCCATCAGTGGTTAATCTAACTGTCCGTTCAATCTTTAATCATAAATTAGTTCATAGGTCCTTCATCTGGAATAGAACATGACTTAATTTAAGCAGTTTGCATTAATTTTCAAGAGTCAGGCTTGCTCTCGTTGTGATGGTTTAAGTACAGTAGTGCTTCGAAAGGCTTGTAGGATTTGAGTGTATAGTCCTAGTTAAATGGCACATCCACTTGTAAATATAGTGGGGGTTAAGTCCATGGGGGTCGATGTTATGTGACAATTGTGATTTATTTATTTGTTTATTTATTTATTTATTTATTACATTTATATAGCACGCAGGCAGCCCAGGGGCATTGTGGCGCTGTTACTTGTAAGAGAACTTAATTACAGGTACAGGTACAGGTTGTGCCTTGGGTTACAGTGAGGCAGGATCCTGTGTTAAGCGATAGGGAGTATCATACAGCATAATACATCATACACGATAGTACATCATACATGTTAGTCATTAAAGTTTAAACATGTGGGGTTGGTTAAGTGAGCAAGGTAGTTTTCATGGCTTTGCCGAAAGCAGTCAGTGAGGGTTCAGCTCACAGAGAGGTGGGAAGGGTGTTCCAATGTAAAGCAGCAAGGTAGGGGAAGCTGGCTCCACCTGCTCTAGCTCTTTTTACTCAGGGTACAGAGAGCATATTGGCATAGGGTGTCCTGGTGGGTCTTGTGGAAACTACCGGGTGGATTCTGTGGGTTAGGTACGCTGGAGCTGAGAGGTGGACGCATATCTGGGTGATGCTTAGCGCTTTGAATATAATCCTTTCCTTTGTGGGGAGCCAATGGGATGCTTTTCTGGCAGTGGTGATGTGCTCTCTCTTGGCAATGCCTTGTGCAGCACGCAGGGCGCTATTCTGAATTATTTGCAGCTTCTCAAGGTTTTTGTTGGAGGTCCCTAGGAAGAGAACAATACAGTAGTTTAGCTGGGAACCAGTTATTGCTCTGGCTATGTTGGTGCAAGTGTCTTTTGACAGAAAAGGCCTGATTGCATTGAGGAGTTTTGCATGGTAAGCCGCAGAGGAGGTCTGGTCATAGATAAATTCTAGATAGACGCCCAGTGTTTTTACCATGTCCAGTAGTGGAATTCTGATTGAGTCAACGGTAAAGTGGCTAAACTGGGCGTCAAGTTTCTTGAGGGTGTTAGGGCATCCTTCGAGTAAGAGCGCAGTTTGTCGGAGTTAAGGCAAAGGCCGTTGATAGCCATCCACATTTGAATAGTGTTATATATGTTGTTGAGAGTTGTGCAGTCATTGTCATAGTCACCTGTTAGTGTGAGAAGGATCTGAGTGTCGTCAGCATAGTTGGTGTAGGAGATGCCCATGGCGTCAATGATAAGGAAGAGTGGGCGGATAAAGATGTTATATAGGGTAGGGGAGAGGCAGGAGCCTTGGGGCACACCACATAGCATGATGGTGGGTGACTCAGGGGCTAGGTCTGAGAAGACCTGCATGGTCCTACCTTGGAGGAAGGAGGTGATCCAAGTGGTAGCTTCTTGGGAGAAGTTGGCTGTGGAGGTGAGGTGATGGCAGAGGATGTCATGATCTACAAGATTGAAAGCTGCAGAGCGATCGAGGAGAAGGAGCAGGACAGGTTTGCCTTGGTCCCTTGCGTCATTCATTTGGTTTTTGAGGTCGAGTAGGGCGGTCTCTGTCCCGTGCCTAGGCCGAAAGCCAGAATGTCTCAGTCCTAGGAGGTTATGCTCTTCGAGGAAGTGCTGGAACTGCAGGTAGGCTGCCTTGTCTAGAATCTTGAGGAGGAATGGGACTGTGGTGATGGGGCGGTAGTTGTTGGGGAGGTGGGGTCAAGTGTAGGTTTTTTATGAGCGGTCAGACCCATGTTTCCTTAAGGCATGATGGGACTCTTCCTGTGGTGAAGGAGGCATTGTCGAAGGCTGTTAGGTAAGGTGCAAGGGTGTATGCGCAGTCTTTGATGATGGAGGCGTTTGATGTTTTTCATGATGTTGATCATGTCTTTCTCCTGAATGGTTTGGAATGAGAAGGTATGGGCGGCCTCTGTGGGTGAGGAGAGGGGGGGTTGGGAAGGGGTATGGGGGTGGTGAGTGCTAGTTTGCTGTTCAGAATTTTGGCTTGGAGTGAGCTGATCTTGTTGCGCATGGCTGTTTGGATGTCATCACACCATGCTTTATCTTTGATAAAGTTTTGGGGGGTGGGTGTAGGGGTCTTGAGTTCCCTGAATATGGTGAACATTTCCTTGGTGTTTGATTTGGCCTTGGAGATTCTATCTTCAAATGATTTGGCTTTGGCTTTGATGATGGCTTTCTTATATTTATTTGCGAGGGATTTGAAGTTAAGTTTGTCTTTATCATCACAGGATGTTTGCCATTGAGCTAGTGCTGCTCGCTTGTCTGTGCGCAATTTGAGAAGGTCTTGGGTGAACCAAGCATTGGTATGGCTGGTAGGTTTGGTTTTGCGTGGTTTAAGTGGGGTGATAGCATTGATTGCTGCCGTGATAGAAGACTCGTAGTTCTTGGCAAGGGTTTCTGGGTCGTTGGAGAAGGGGGGTCTAAAGGCAGGTCCCTGTAGGAAGGGTAAGAGTCTTTCTTTGGTCAGTTGGCAGGCCCTTCTTGTGAGGGCTGGTGGTAAGGGTTGGGGGGATGGGGAGGAGGTCGGGATGTTGAAGGTGATGGTGTGGTGGTCGGACCATGGGGTGGGGGTATTGCCTGTGAGGGGCAGTTGTGATGGGATATCCAGTCTAATGATCTGCATAGCGCGTGAGTGGGGTCTGTGATGGTGTTGGCGAATTCTTGAGTGGCTAAGGCTGTGTCAAGTAATTTGGCAGCATGGTCTTTGGTGTCATTGAGGCCTAGGTTGATGTCACTGAGGAGAATGGCTTTGGATGACTTTTTTAGGTTGTCAGCCGGGAGGTGGGTGAGGGAGGCCTGGAAGTCTCCCATGGGGCCTGGTGGCCGATAGATGAGGTGTAGGGTGATGGTGCAGTGGTGCGAGATAGTGAGTTTTAATTGAGGGTAGTCGCTGTTATTGTTGATAGTTTTGTCAACCTTTCTAATGGTAATCCAATCTTTGGCTATGAGAGCGACACCACCTCCAGTGGTCAGGGGATCTTGTCTAGTGATGGCATAGCCTGGTGGGAGAGCGAGGGATAGAGCGGGGCCTGAGGCTTCGTGTAGCCAGGTCTCCGTGACCATTAGAAGATCTAGATCTAGGGTGCTGATGAGGTTTTGGATGTCTAGGGCGTGAGCATTGATGGATCGGGCGTTGATGAGGGTACATTTGAGGTGGGATTCGGGAGCAGCATTAATAGTAGTGGATTGCATGGCTGTGGTGGAGGAATTGTGCATTGCGGTAATCTCATTCAGACCTGTGGGGGTACATTTTCTAGGGTCATAGACATAGGTAAAGTAGCATTTACATCAGTGGATAGCATGGCTGTGGTAGAAGAATTGCACAATGCGGTAATCACATTCAGACCTGTGGGGGGCACATTTTCTGGGGTCATAGACATAGATAAAGTAGCATTTACATCAGTGGATAGCATGGCTGTGGTAGAAGAATTGCACATTGCGGTAATCACATTCAGACCTGTGGGGGGCACATTTTCTGGGGTCATAGACATAGGTAAAGTAGCATTTACATCAGTGGATAGCATGGCTGTGGTAGAAGATTTGCACATTGCGGTAATCACATTCAGACCTGTGGGGGGCACATTTTCAGGAGTCTTAGCCATTGTTGCATTGTAGTCAGGGCAGTGTATACTGTGTAGGCTCAGGACCATAGTGTGGCGCAGCCTATGGGGTTTATGGACAGTTGAGGATCAAGCGTTTAGGCTAATGGATGGTTTCAGGGATCTGGATTGCAGCCGAGCATTGCGTACGTTTGTTGGCATGGGTTTTGAGAGCAGTGCACATGTGAGGGTGCGGGCACGGAAACGCTGAAGTCTAGAGGCAAGTGTTTTGTGCTGCTCTGGAGTGCGGGACTTTGTAGTTCCGGCAGAGTTCCACTGCGAACGGCCGACTGGGAGCAGGTAAGAGCTGTTAAGAGGAGCGCTGGCCTTTTTCTGCAGCCTTCTTCTCCCGGCTTTGCCTCACGGCACCCTCCACCTCCATTTAAAGCAGGAGGGGAGGGGCGGGCAGGTTGGGGGAGCAAATCAGGATCCGGGCCTGCGGTGGTGATGGTCACGGGGTGCAGGGATGCTCTGGACGCTCCGGTCATCATAGGGATGGCGGCGGCCATTTTAGGAGCCGCGTACCTCGCGGGAAGCGGCAATTCAGATGTAGCAGCTGATCCGAAGGAAAGGAGATCAGCTGTTAGGGCCTCCAATTGTAGATGCGCTCGCAGCAGAGCTGCTAAGAGGAGCACTGGCCTTTTTCTGCGGCCTTCTTCTCCCGGCTATATCTATCATAGATGTCCCACCCGCAGGTAAGGCCTTGATAAGCAAATACATTATTTTTGTTTTTAAAGAGGGTTGTGCTGAGAGCTGGTTTAGTTTGGCCTCAGGTCCAGTAAAGAAGGGAGAAGCCCATTGTGTAAATTGAGTTAATTAATTGCATAAGTGCCTATAATGCAGAATCAGTATGCTTCCACATGGGAGTGAATTCATCTACATGGTGTAAGAATATCCCATTTCATCTAATCCATCAGCAGCCTTGTTAGGCATTCATTCCAATATTACAATGGTACATACCTGTTAGTTTCATTCCCCCCGTGGTTACGAGTGGGTTCTATCAGTGCATCTGGAAATTGCACGCACATCCGGGTCCTCATCCTTTTTCAACTAAAGATTGTGCGGCTGATTCATGGAATTATTTGCGTTGAAAAACAGGGATTTCTGCGCCATTCTGCCAGCAAATCCCCATTTGTTAAACAGGGATTTGCGGGCAGAATGGCGCACAAATCCCTGTTTTTTGGCGCAAATAATTCCAAGAATCAGCCCCAATATGTCATCAGTGTGTGCCGGGCAGTGTGTGCAAGATTACGTCAATAGGCGTTGTGACATTTTGTTGTTTAGTGTTAATCTATTCTTAGAAGCCAAGTTAATTGCAGAGAAAATTCATTGTTGAGCATAGCACAATTGTAAATTGGTTGAAGGTGTCAATGAAAGTATAATAATACTGTTTGGAATGATGTATAAGGCAGAAACCTTCACACGCTCCCTCCTGTGGTATATCAGTAGAAGTGATTCCCATCACTGAAATCATGCATTTGGCATAATCATATAGTATTAAAGAGGGCCACGTTCCCTATTTCATGCTTGTTCATGTAGACTATTTAGATAAATAGATCATTATAATTTGCTTAATTATTTCTCATGCACGGTTTACTAGATATCCTAAGTGATTGGTCCTAAGTGATTGGTGAAAGAGATCTGGAGTCCTTAGAATATTGTTCATTGTGAGTGGCCTAAATATTTCACAAACAGGATTACTAAGTGTCCTGAATTACTGGTGAAAAATGTTACAAATCCCTTGTAAATGTCATTGGTGACAGATATGACTCTCTGGAATTCAGCCTGGTGTTTTTAGGTGGTCTCAAAACTTAATTGTCAATTCCATAATGATTTCCATGTTCATATATATATATGTAACTCATGAAGTTAGCTATTTACTTGGTTTATTATAAGTTTGGTTTACGTATCTGATTTCATATGAGATACCTACTGATAGTTTGTCCACTCAGCATTTCTAGATTTCATTTATTTAACAAATGTGATGCCTCTCGTTATCCCTGTTGAGACCCTCAGTGATTGATGTCAGATTGCAGATTAATTTGCATTCTGGTTGACGTAGGGCGTTTTCTCGGCCACCCAGTCTTGCATCCAGTTGCAGATGTTTTGCCCCATTGAATTGAATTTCCACTTTCTTATCATTTTAGTGTTTATTGATCCAGTGTTCTGACAGTGCAGAATTGTTACCTGGCGTTGAAATGCTCCCCATGTGTTCTCTGATACTGACTCTTAATTCATGTATAGTGCTCCCAACATTACAATTTATTATATACACATATTATCAGATATATCACAAATGTTGTTCTGCAATGAATTATTTTTTTTAATTTTTACATTCCTTCTATTGGCAGTTATGTAACTTTGAATAGTGTTCAATTCATGTTTGCACATGCTGCAATTAGTACATTTGTAAAATCCCCTGATTGGTTTACCAGTCAAGATATTAGTTTGGTGTTGGCTTTTTGTCTTGTTCATGAAGCTTGGGCATATTTCTGTCCACAGAGTTGGTGCTTTGGTGTAAACTATGTTGGGTTTGTCTGAGATTTAATTCTCTATGTCTGGATCAATTTGTAACAGGTGCCAATTTTTTGGGAAGATCTTTCATACTATTGTGTTGTCCCTTGTACATTGTGTTATCCTTCTTATTATGTCCTTGTCTTTTGTAATAGTCTTGTCCCGTGGTTTCAGGTGATCCCTCCGTTGTTTGCTATCCACTTTGAGTCTGGTCTTGTGTATCCATTCCATGGGATATCCTCGTGGGCTAAATCTTACCTCAATGTGTCTGCATTCTGTATCATATGTGTTATCCTAACTGCAGTTCCTTCTACCTCTTGGAAATTCCCCAATAATTTTTTTTGCCTTAAATTCTCATCTCTAGTTTCACTTACCGCAAAAAGACTGAGGCCAATGTTAACCTGCAGGTGAATAGTTGTCACCTGATCAGCACAATTCAAAACACCCCAATTGGGGAATTTACAAGAGCTAGAAGGAACTGTAGTCACTATATATTCTAACATATACATGGGCCACTAGCCATGGTCTTTGACCTTGAGCAGGTCATACATCTTTTGGCCTTGTCCACTGTACATTTTAAAATAATAAAATGCAATCCACTGTGTATTGCACAACACTAACAAGCCACTCTATATTTTACAACACTTACAAACTGCTTTTGCCCTATTCTGACAGTGGTATTGTTATGTATAAAAGATTGCAGTACTCACAATATTTTTAGGCAATGCAGAGTGAGATTACATAATTTGCAGAGAATCACACACTTTGGGTAAGCAGTGCGCTACAAGCCCCTTCTTTTATGCCTGGTCTCTTGGTGACTGTTGTGATACATTGAATAACTCCAACTAACTGCATTTAAGCAGCACAATAAAGGGTAAAAAATTATCAGCTGCAACAGGTACTTTTGCCCCATAGCGAAAATCAAAAGTTGACACCCAAGCATATATGTTCAGTCATTGACCATAGATTTTAAAGTGAAATATATAAATGGAGTTCAATTGACCTTCTTCTTAGAAGAAAGTGTGCATGACAAAATAGCATTGGACTTTAAAAAAAAGAACACCAGAAAGAGGAAACCTTTCAATACATATGCTGGCAACATATGAAAGGTGCTCACCTTTTAAAGCCAACAATCTTTAGTGAAATCTTCCATGGAAAATAAAATCCCTATAAGAAACAAGTGCTTGTGGTCTTGTGGCTAAGCAATCTGCACTGGGAACCTGACATCCTGAATACAATCCTGGTAGCTAAATACTTGTGCAAGCTTGCCAGCCAAAAAAAAAAACAAGGGGTTGTGTCCATCCTCTGAAAAAAAGTAAAGCTGCACACCCACATGTGTCCTTTACTGGTGCCCTGAAAATCAGCCACAATCAGGGAAAAATAACTGCACCAGTATACAGGATTGCAAACTCTCTTGCGGCATCATGGGCAAATACTCATGACTTACTTGCCCTCTCATCATTTCCCCTTCTCATCCCCATGTATGGCTTTCAACAATTCTCTGCTGTATAAAGCTAACTTGAAAAGTACACATACCATAGTGTCATACAAATGTATAATTCCTTATAGAACTATGTTAGGCAAAAAAGTGTACAATTGTGGCATTATTCCCACTATCTTGACTGTGAGAATACAAATACCAGAATGCAATTGAGCAACAGTCAAAACAATTATCTTAATGTGCAAAACGTTCATGGACTGACAGTAGAACAGTGTGAAAGAAAGAAAATACACAGCATTCGAGACTGGGGACTGTCTCCCAGGAGCTCCCATAGGCCATGCTTCTCTCAGTGGTCTTCTAAAATGGGCTCAATTATTAGGCAACATGGCCATAGGGGGGCTGACTCCTTCCTTGCTTTGAAGCTAAGCAGTTTTCATCCTGGTTACTGCAGGGTTGGGAAACCCACTGTTGCTGGAAAAATTTCTTTTTTTTTTTAAAAAAAAGCTTTTTTTAAAAAAAGCTTTGACTTGGAGACTACAAATACCAGCATGCAATTCAGCAAACGGCAAAACATGGCCTCTGAGTAAAACATTTTCAAGGACTGAAAGTAGCAGAGTTTAAAATGATTACGATGCTCATTCGGTCACCCATCCATGCTGTAACAGAGACTGACACTGGTTATCTTCAAAACGGGCCAGCCCTGCTTAGCTTCAAAGCAAGGAAAGGGCTGGCCTTTTTCTCAAAGTGGTCTTGTAAGATTGGCTCATTTTTCGAGCAACATGGCCTGAGGAGGATGGCCCCTTCCTCACTTTGAAGCTGGAATGGTCTGTCCTGGGGACTGCACGGATGGGAGACATGGATGGTAATAGAATCGAATCACTAGCCATGGCCTTTGCTCATGGACAGTGATTTTTCAACTCCAACATCACTTTACCTGCAAAATATCTTTTTGTTTTAAACTGTAACCCTGGACATAGAACTTCTCTTACCCTCGGCTATCCATTGTCCTTTGTAGGCTCTGAATATTGGAAAAACGACCAAAAAATAAAATTCTTTCCTGCCTTCCCCAAATGCTCCCTCATCTGTGCCAGCCCCCCACCACCCCATTTCCCAGATGGCCTTCTCTCCTCCCCTGCCCTCTCCCTTTCCCCTGCAACACAGGCTACTTCTGTAACACAGTTTGCTTTTATTTGTCGGCTATTCAAGTCTATAAATGAGGCTACAGAAAGCTTTGTGTTACAAACTCAATCCCTAGACTCCCTCCAGTGTCCACATTTAACGTGGTGCCTTCTAGCCACACCCCACATCTAGTCTGATGAGATTTGCATGTGTTTTGACATGCACATGGCTTTTTTTCCTACATTTCATTTTCCCATATCCCATCGAGAGAAAAACAAGATGGTGGCTGTTTCATTTCTAAAAACACACAGTTTTGGGTGAATCCCTGAAATATAGCAATCTATTTTTTAGAAGAGTGCACCCCCTTCTCCGTCAAATGTTTAAATAACTATTACACAGAATAACCCCAAAGTACACATGGATCGCAAATCAACGCTTCGTGCCATGTTGTTTCCAACCCCTTTTCGTTTGGGCTGTGCACTTTGGCAAAAATTGACCTTGTTTGTCTATGGGAAAATGAACGGGAGTAGGCTGCACTTTTGGAAAAAAAAAAATAATTCTTCTTAATAACTTTTTTATTTCTTGACAAATCTTTACAAAACTTTGCAGTCTGGGGGGCTTTAAGTCACTAATCACTTTCAAATCAATTTGTAACTCAAATCAAAAGCTATTAACAATAGAATTTTGAGGGGTTCCTATGGGAGTCCGACTCACCTTAACTATAGGGTGGCAACTGTCGCCCTATTCTTACATGGCCTGCAGTAGCGGCCCTGTAGTTATGGTAAAGTTGCTCAACCATAGAAGAATCTTTGCAGAAAAGGTATATGGCTCATTTATTTATTTATTTATTTATTTGCCTGTTAGGCGCAAATACAAAAAGAAAATACTATTTCAAAACACCCACAGGGCAGGGAGGGAGCAAAGGTGGGAAATACATTACAACACAATATTTAAGAGCAGAGGGGGAAAATAGAGAGGGATGAACCTACTATGCCATTTGAGTATTCAGAACGTGCAAGTGTAGAAAAGGAAGAAGGAGATGGGGTAAGTACTGGGGAGTCGGAGATCATGTATGAGCCATTAACAAAGTGCTAGGAATGTTGTGTGCTACAATGTCTGGGCTGCTGCAGGTGTACGTATGAGACTCCAGAGCGTAGAGTGTGCAGATGCAAAGTGCTGTGGATAGACAGGAGCTGGGAAGAAAAGGTGTGGAAGGTCAAGGCCCCAAGGATGCATAAGGGCCAAGGACACTGATTCAGCAACTGTGGGATTAGCAGAGGAGAGAAGGAGTGAAGGAGGAGGAAAAGGAGAAAGTCTTAAGGAGCTTCCTGAATTTGAGAAGATTCTGCTCAAGACACAGTAGGAGGGTGAGGTTATTCTAATGGAGTTAGCCCACCAAGGAAAGTGAGCGAACCCCTGTCCCTTGTTTAGCAAAACACTTTACACACAAAGAATTGATTCCAGAGGAGCAAAGAGGTCTAGAGGGAGAGCATGTTGTGAGACAAAGTTGAAGAACATGTGGTCCCCGGGCCCAGGTAGCCTTCTAGATGATACAGAGGGATTTGTATTTGATCAGTGTAGCAACCAGAAGTCAGTAAATACTTTTTAGGGCAGGAGAGATGCGGCCCCTGGGCTTAAAGCCAAGGGTAAGTCTTGCTGCCCTATGCTGGATAAGCTGGAGGGGTTGCAGAGTGGAAGAAGGACAATTTGGGAGGGGGCTGTTACAGTAGTCAAGTCTAGCGAGAACTACAGCTTGAGTCACATTGAGCTTCTGAGGGAAAGTGAGAAAAGGTAAAATTCCTTTGAGAAGGAAGAGCTGATAGTTGGACTTCTTGGCAATGTCCTGAGGGTCAGGGAGGAAGGAGAGAGAGGAGTTCAAGATGACTCCAAGGTTTGTGGATTCAGTTGAAGGCGCAGAGGGAGACTCCGGGGAGGACGGCCAGAGTGAGGGGAAGAAGGAGGGAGCATGGTTCCCAATCTGAAGGATCTCAGTTTTACAGGCATTGAGGCAGAGATCATTGGTGGCATCTAGGCAGTCAGGAATGATGGAGGGTGCAAGCGGGTCAGCAGGGAGTTTGAAGAAGAGCTGTGTGTCATCTGCGTAACACTGGAAGCTATTTGTTTGGGAGGAAAAAGTGGTTGCGGGTGCTGCCCAATCCGCTGACACAGCGGTAGTCCGCAGACAGCGCTTTGAACGAACGATTTGAAAAACACATTTGGGTTATTTGATGGCTGAAAGAGGGTGTTGAAAGGGTAGGAGAATGGAATGACTATTATGTGGAGTCATATTTATAGGTAAATAAAGGGTTTGCAGATGCTGCCGAGTCTGCTGTTAATACTGGTGTCCTCGGACATCAATTCAATTGCAGGGGGGTAAGTCGGGGCGAGTTTTGTTATTTGAAGGGGTATTGTAAATACCTGTTATTGTGGTGGTTGTGGCCAGTGGCCAGTTTCCAGAATGTGGCCACGGGCCACACAGACTATAGTAATATATGTATAGTAATTACAGGTACTGTAGGGCGAGTATACAGTATTTTTAATATGCCGTAATGATACAATTGACGTGTATATGGCATTTATGATTGTAGTACAATTGGGGATTGTGCTAATGGAATATGTATTTGTTTATACTTGGGGCCTCATTACACGGAAGGCGGTAGGGGATTACCGGCACCGGTAAGGACACCGGTGCCGGTAATCCCCACCGCCCTACTACGTCCCTATGGGGGCTCAAATAGGAATGGGGAATGGTTCCCGGAATGGGGACTTACCGGCCCTGCAAAGGTCGGAGTAGGCTGGTAAGTCCTTATTCCGGGAATCCGTCCTCCGACGGCGGTAAGGGGGTAGCCATGGCGCTAATAGCTGGGAATGATTAAAGTAGTTAGATACCTGCTGGCGTATTCTAACTACATTAGGCTTTACTGTTTATTTTGCTACAGTTTAGTGAGTACATGTGGGTTGAAGGAATATTAAGTAGACATGTGTTAGATAGGCTGGTAAAACATAGTTTGGAGTAACAAAGGTGTTGTTACATTCAAACCAATCACTTATTTTTTTGGCACATGCAGTATAGAGCCGTGAAGTGGTTTTAGCACCAGTGTGGTATATTATGCCTACTGTTGTGAAGGTATACACTTGTGTATAGGCACGTTTTAAATGCCATATCCTATCATATCATCGTATCTTGCCAAGTGATGCTTAGCCTTGTGTAAATGTAGTGAGTTTAGGTATTTTTAGTACCATCTGGAGTGTACCTTAAAACCATAATTATTACATATTGGCTATGTGAGTTTATTTGTATGCTGGAACGATTTGCTGAATTGCAAAATGGGCATACTATGCCATGATTTGCTTTAATTATGCCGAAACTGCTGAAATGGAATGGATTCACAATATAGTGTGGCTGCATATACAAATCGTGTATAACAAACCAGGGGGTATGCTTCAATTTACAACCTCAAATACCAGGGCTAGTCATATATTTTTTACACAAATGGTGTATCTAAGGTTTACCTGAATTGCATGAATCAAACAACTCGGTATAAACAAAAACATGTTAATCTTATCAAAAAAGCATATGAAATTAGGCCACGCCTTCTCAACACAAACCTTTATACATGTGATTTGAACATATCAAAACAAATATTCTTACTAATGATTTATGGGCCTCAACACAGTAATGGTCCCAATCAGAAGACAGTACACAAATAATCCATAAAATGTGCTTCACAAAATTTGATCAAAAAAGAGATGCCATGCAGAAATACAAAACAATGATAAACACAGGTTTGATTCTTATTGTGTCCAGACTTCACAATGATGAATGCCAAAAAACTAGGCAATCTATACAGTTTTAAGGCCAACACCTCAATATAACAAGAACAAACACAGACATGTTGCAATTGCTTGCATTCCAAAAGCAGTAATTGACTAGAGAGACCATAAAGAATACGGTCTTCAATCTGAGCTCGGACAAGTCCCTAAAGCCTAGGTACTCTGTGCTAGTTTCAACCTTGTCCCAGTTGGGGACTTGTTTTCCTCAGGAACGGAAAAAGTAATTTTTTCAATGGGGCCCGATGAGTTGTTCGCATGAATGAAAGGAACTTTGGATGGCCCTAAAACAAAACACATAGAAAAAAATATCAGTGTGTTGAGGGAAACAATTATAAATTAATGTAAGCATTGACCTCCACTGTTCAAAGGATACTCACAAATGTGGCTGTTCAAGACAAATAAATCCTTATTGCTGAAGTGGTGTACCTAAAACAAACCCTGTGAAATATAGTGAATATTTTGTATTTGAGAACCAAAGTTGAGTTTAAAAACAAAATACCCTTTGGGCATACACTTACAATCTGCAGTTCAGCATCTTCAATCAAGAGGACGTAGGGCAAAGGACAAGCATCATGGTAACCTAATGTAACGCCTAGTGAGTGGTATGTGAAAACAGAATTAAAATACCCCTTGTCAACCTAACGGTCAATTCAGTGCTAAGTTTTTTCTCCGAGCTCAAAGTCAAAATAAAATATGTAAAAATATGTTTTGGAGTAACGGAGGTGTCATTACATTCAAACCAACCACTTCTTTTTTCACATATGCAGTATAGTTTCCTGAAGCACCAGCGCGGTAAATTATACCTACAGTTGTGAAGGTTTTCTTTGCAAGAGATACTTCTCCAAGTGTGAAGCCTGTATGTTTACATGTATTTTTGGTACCATCTGCATTGTACCTTAAAAGCATTAGTTTGATATAGTGGCTATGTGAGTTCATTTGTACAGTGGAGCAAGTGTCTGAATTGCAAAAACAGCATGATATGCCATGATTTTTAGTCTGCAGCAGTTTGTGAAATCAATGGATTCAGAATTTGGTAAGGATACATATACAAAGTGTTTATTAGGTATGTGCTCCTGTGAAACATGATTGCAAAGAGTGCATGCATGTTTCCACATGTTTGAAATCTGGAAGATTTCATTTACAGGGATGTTTTTGGTTTCCATTATTTGTAGTAAGTACATAAGGAATTCTTGAGCTTTACAACCTCAAATACCAGGGCTTGTCATATATGTTTTACACAAATGGTGTATCTAAGGTTTACCTGAATTGCATGAATCAAACAACTCGGTATAAACAAAAACATGTTAATTTTATCAAAAAAGCATATGAAATTAGGGTTACATGTATTCTGAGGGGTGCACAGGGAGTTTTACATGCGATTTCACTAGCGCGAGAGGGGTATGTGTATTCTGAGGGGTGCGCAGGGAGTTTTACATGCAATTTCGCTTGCGCGAGAGGGGTACGTGTATTCTGAGGGGTGCACAGGGAGTTTTACACATGATTTTGCTAGCGCGAGAGGGGTATGTGTATTCTGAGGGGTGCACAGGGAGTTTTACATGTGATTTTGCTAGCGCGAGAGGGGTACGTGTATTCTGAGGGGTGCACAGGGAGTTTTACACGTGATATTGCTAGCGCGAGAGGGGTATGTGTATTCGGAGGGGTACAGAGGCAGTTTTACATGCGATTTTGCTAGCGTGAGAAGGTACGTGTATTCTGAGGGGTGCGCAGGGAGTTTTACATGTGATTTGGCAGTGTGGGTCCTCCCGGGTGTGCCCCCACTCCTCCCCAAGCCCTGCAGGTAGCCCACACCACAGGGGACTACCCTACACACCTGGCCATGACCTGCAGGCAGCCCATCCAGCCTGGCCATGCCCCACAGGCAGCCTATCCACCCTGGGCATGCCCCGCAGGCAGCCCACATGGCACCATGCACTTGTGAGCCCCAACACATGTCCCAACCAGCATTGACCGGCACCTGCCAGCAGGCCCCGACTCATGCCCCCCTGCTCCCCCAGCCACCCAGCATTGACGGGCACCTGCAGCAGGCCCCGGCTCATGCCTCCCCAACACATCATCACGATCCACCAAAATCCCACCCCACGCCACCCCTGTCCAAACACCCAACCAAGTATCCCATGCACCCCACATTGAAATCCCCATTACATGATACATCCCAAATGGCAAGTATGCACATCATGACATGCATGAAAGGGTGATATTTGGTTGTATGCCATTTTTTGAAATGATGCAGAGGGGTTTTCACAAATGCAATGCACACTTACTGTGCAGTGTTTGATATGGCCATTTGCTATTGACCAGTATGCCTGGCGAAAAGGTATTCAGACTTTTGTTGCTTGAACGACTGGTGGAATGCATTTGTGGTACCGTTTTCAGGGTGTGAGGTTTTGGTCACTCCTTTCTTCCGATTCCATGTGAGGTATAATTGTCTGGTGACTACTTACATTTCTCACATGGCACTTCATCCATATGTGCATATGGTTGGATGCTTTCTCGTTGCATGCCATGGTATGGTGTGGCAGTCAGGGTTGAGGAGTGTTGGGAGGGTTTGGGTGGCATGCCAGTCCTTTCATGCCCTGTTTAGCAAGGGGGGGAATGCCTTGAATGTGTTCCCTTTGGTCACATGGGATTGGTTGTGTTTAAGTATCTAGGGATGCACACAATGTGGCACTTCCGTGGACACATTCTCAGGGTGTTAAGGTAGTGACAGTTAACTGTCCCTTTGTCAATATCGATTGTGACCTGGTATGTGCCAAGCCTGTGTGCACTCTGCAGGGGTTGGAGTTTAGGTGAAAAATGAGCCCACAAGCTGGGTACGGGCTGGCTCACCACATGCCCTTTCCCCTCCCATGCGCAGTAGCCGTGCGTGTGGTTGGAGATGTGGGGAACCACCATGTCCACCGGTATGCCATGCCGTGTTGCAACATTGTGCAGGACACATGCTGCCACAATGATCCTGCACACTACTGGGGGTGCATATAGTAGCTGTCCACCAGAGCGGTCAAGGGAGCGGAAACGTGACTTGAGCACTCTGAATGTGCGCTCCACTATGGCCTAGTTGCAATATGGGCTGTGTTGAATCTTACCTGGGGTGGTGTGGTGGGGTTCCGTATGGGCGTCATCATGTAGGTGCTCAGAGGGTAGGCATTGTCCCCTGGTAAGGTGATAATAGTTGTCATTAGTGGGGCTTTTGTATTTGTCTGTGTGTGACATGTATGCATGTACACAGGCATTTGTACTCACCTAGGAGCCATGTGTCGCCATGCTTCCCACCTTCCAGGGCCCGGTTCAGGGCAGACATTCTGAATATGAAACTATCATGTGTGGACCCAGGGAAGTTTGCATATACAGAGGTGATGATCCCCTTGGCATCGCATACCACCTATACATTGATGGAATGCCAGTGTTTGCGGTTTTGATAGATGTGCTCTGTGGCCCTGGGTGGGCGTAGGGCGACATGGGTGCAATCTATGGTACCAAGCACTTTGGGGAAGTGTGCCACCCTGTAGAAGTCCAGGACCACGGCCTGCCTTTCTGCAGGTGTTCTGGGCATGTATATGTGCCTGCGGACTGAGGGGCACGCAGTGATGATTGCCAACACCTGGTGTAGGCAGTGTGACTGTGTGGCCTGTGAGACCCCCCCCACTGTGGCATTTGTCCGCTGAAATGAGCCAGTGGCCAAAAAATGCAGTACATTGAGCACCTTCTCCAAGGGGCTCAATGCTTGGGAGCACAGGGTGGGCGATGTGAGGTCATCCTCCCACTCCCTGACCAGCTCTAGGATAATATGAGGTGGAAACCTATACCTACTGTATACCTGGTCATCAGGCATCCCAAAAAGTCTGGTCCTGGGCAAAGAAATGCAGGCCTGGCTATTGTCCTCCTCCTGCAGTGTCCCACGATCACTGCTGCGAGGAACGGGACATTCATCGTAGCTGTTTATGCTTGTTTGTTGTTTGCGCGCACTTTTATGCTGTGCGAGGGCGCTTCCGCCTGCTTTCATGTGGCGGACGTAATTGTGCGTGTGCGTGTGTTTTGACGTGCGCAGGATTTCCCTATTCAATTCCATGAATACGTGTAGTTCGTGTGCGTGTGAGCGTTCCGTATACTTCCCAGCGGTACTTCCCCAGTTACGCCCTTATTTTCATGCGTTGTTCCCTATTCTGCATGTTCCACCCTTGTTCCGCCCCATTTTTGATGTGTGCGCTGACGTTGTGCGCTTTCATGTACATGTCGTGCACATCGTTAGGGATGTGGAAATGATGCGTGCGCCAGTGTGCGCCACACGCGGATTTGGCGCACATCCCAGAAATTACACGCGCAGGTCCTTCCATGAATCGCACGCGTGCGATTCGCATGCATGTGCTGGCTTTTTCACGCTTGCGCCTGCTTGCGCCACTGATTTCAGCGCACATTTATTCCATAAATTACCCCCACAGTGTACACTAGTGAAAACCCATGAAATTCACTGAAAATAATGTTTTTAAATGGGCATTATGGTTAAATTGAAACCTATGAAATTTACTGAAAATCTTTTGTTAAAGGTATGTTATGGTTAAGGTGCTCTAACAAAAATGTATGATATTCATTGAAAAAAAAAACATTGTTAAAGGGACAGTATGGTTACAAGTAAAACAAAAAAAACATTGTAATTTGCCAGTTATGGTAAGCTAAGCAACCATAACTCGTGCCACCGCTGTGCACTGTTACGACTAACACCCAGAAAATCAAAGATGTCATCACAAATGCAATGGATGACATCAGTGATGACATCACATATGAAATTAATTTTGATGAAAAGTCCCTACAAGGGGCTGTGTTTATTATGTTGGTAAAACAATGTCAGTGGTGATCGGGAGTTCTATCATGAGCTACATAATGTATCAAAGAAAGTACTCATCTAAACAAAACATTATGTTGGAGTGTTTTTGTCAATACTGGAACCTCATCATACATACACATAGGCAATGGCTGCAACATGCACAATTGAAGTACGATGACCCACAATGCATACAAATCAGAGGCACAGGCAGGGAAACTAAAGTAAGTAAGAAAGAAACAACATCACCAGAAAATGTGAATAACATTAAAGTTCATCTTTATGTATACAAATGAATTGTGTGTTCGAGGCCTGCTTATTGACCCGAGTATCTGCACCATGAGCTGAGCCAAAACCCTAAGGAACGTACGTTAAGAACATACAACAAGGTTCACATCTAGATATTTAGCATCTTTTGAATTTTCATATTCTAATTGTCAGTGAAGAAAAACACCTGGCCTAGATATGTCAGCAGACAAGAACAAGTGGCCTGGATATGTGATGTCATCTTCAATGTCCTGGGTGTTAGTCTGCATAGAGGTGGCATGAGTTATGGTTGCTTAGCATACCATAACTGGCAAATTTCAAGGGTTTTTCACTTTTACCTGTAACGATAATGTCCCTTTAACTAAGTTTTTTCACTGAATTTCATAGGTTTTTGTTAGTGCAACTTAACCGTAAGCTCACTTAAACAACATTTTTTCATATATATATATTATGGTCTCTTCATGTTTTGTGTGTTTGTGTGTAATAGTCCAATTATGAAGTAAGGGAGGTATTGTTAGGTACTTATTACATGTGGCACTCTGAAACGAAAGGATTCATCATTTTACTATCCAACATAGTAAGGTTTTGAATATTACAGCTCTATGGCACATGATACACAGAATGCCTACATTTGTATGGGAGTTTGTTCATGTATTGGAATTAAGTCAGTAACACAATGGTGTTTATAGCAATGCATCACCTAATTAACTATGTGGTGCATGATACGTCCAATAATGTTTTGACATTTTTCTGGCAACATTATAATGACAATCCCTTGTAGAGGCTGTGCATAAAAACCAAATGCACATCTGATGTCATCAGTGATGTCATGAATGATATGTCATATTTGATGTCATGGGTATTAGTCTTAGTGCACGGTGGTGGCACGAGTTATGGTTGCTTAGTTGGCGAATTTCAGTTTTTTTTTTATTTTACTTGTAACTATAACATCCCTTTAATAAAGTTTTTACACTGAATTTGATAGGTTTTTAGTAGTACAACTTAACCATAACGTCCCTTTAATAATGATATACCATACAACATACTGAACCCCTTAGCCCAAGCTAATTGCCATAGGGTTCGCGTACTATGCGACTGTCCGTGGACCTCGGCAACATCCACACTGCCCAAAAGCTCAGGGGCTAGCTTACATTCTTGTAGAATACAACAAACATACTGAACATGTTCAAAGAGCAGCACATAAATGAATTAATAACAAAAATAAATTGGAAGTACAAAGTGTATACTTAGGAAATGCAGTTCTATAGGATGTACATCGTAATGGATCATACCAAAAACAAAAATAACCTATGCCTGCTGCAGAATTACCTCACTGCTGCATTATACAGAAACTGCACAGCAAATATCAACAACACACCTACAAACCACTAACAGCAAAACTAAAAAACAAATGGATAAGTACACTACATTCCTATAGTTATATACTTTCTTTAGTAGGATACACTGAAAAATAATGTATCTTTTTTAAAACAGAAATGTCTAGCACCCTGGAGTGGCTTGAAGAAAATGTTTCCCGGGATGAAATGAGTGAAGACAGTGATACTACTGGTACACACTGCAGTTTCCAAAATAAGCAAGGTAGTACACATTATTCATCATGTACCTAACACATTTTTATCTTTAAAAGTACATACAGAAAATAACAACAATGCTCCAAAAACAGTACATCATGTAGTACTCAACATATGGAAGAAAAGACAGACACTGTGGAAAATCATCTAGTGAACTTAGAAGAAAAAATTGATCACTTATTGACCAATTTCCTTTATTTGAAAGACTTTTTACAAAGAGATATCATGTAGACAATTAAATATCAATGCCCCACGTGCACCTGTACCCCTTATCCATGTCCCAGACAATCATCCCCAAAAATTCCCCATCACCAAAAACGTTATGATGATACCTCAAACCCTTCCTCCTTGAAAACCCTCATTCCCCTGTATATGTCTCAATTTCTGCTTCCCCCTCTCTTTCATAATTTCAATAGTTTTGTATATAAATAAAGTGATATGTATACTGTTGCTGTATGTATCTATTTTTTTTTTAAAAGCCCATTTACTAGTCCATGGACGGCGCGACTGTCCAGAATGTCTGCAATTAACCAAAAGGAGGGTGTCCTACAGACACTTAACCTGTTTGTACTGTCCGCAATCAAAATTGAGGTGTCCATAGAACACATAACCTGTCAGCATGTCCACAAAGCTGTGATGCACCTTTAATTGGTTTGGGGACACTAACCCTGTCTGGCGGACACCTGTCTGCATGTACATTCCACTTTTGGGGTCCTACAAACAAGGCGTCTGTCTGGAATATCTGGAATTAATCAAAATGGCGGTGTACTAAGGACACTTAAACTGTCTGGTTTGTTCGCAATCAAAATGGAGGTGTCCATGGAACACCTCCCCTGTCCGATTGTCTGTAAAGTTGTGACGCATCTTTAATTAATTTGAGGACCCTAGCTCTGTCCAGCAGACACTTGTGAGCATGCGCATCCCACCCTTGAGGTCCTCTGAACATTGCGCCTGTCCAGAACTGTCGGGTGCATGTGTGTCACTTTATAATTAGTTCCGGAACTCAAACCCTTTCCATAGAACTCCTATACGCATGCGTACAACCAATCCCACGCAATAGGTGTCCTACAGACAGCCATCCAATTTGCAAACGTGTCTGCGACTTCATCATTTGACCGCACCCACGTTGAGCGTAGGCCCTTGACCGCAGACAGTGTCTGGGTCACCGGACATAGAAAAAACACTTTTCTGAAGGAATTCAAGATGTTTTTCAATGAAACTTTAGCTTTGTAGAGGTCGCAGACTATGCCCCTACCGATCTAGATACTTTTTGGAACTTTTTCATCTTTTTTGGTGTTCGAAGTTCCGCAGACAGCATGGCTGTCCGCGAAGCATGTACCAGCACCCCTATAAAAGGCCATACCCTACAGCTGCTCCTCATTCTGTGCTTGGATAGCAGGACAAAGCATTGTTGCGCGTTGCTGTTGGCTTACATTTTTATTCTTGCTGGACTGAACTACTTTCAGAAAACTTTCCAGATCAGCTAGCAAACATGGCTACTTCTGTTGTTGCTGCTTCTCCTTCAGCACCACCCCCACCCCTTCCACCACCTTCCAAAGGGCCTTGAGAGGGGAAGAGGCATGGAGATGTAGAGAGGGATGAAGAGAAAGACGAGGGTGAGGTAGTGGAAGTCCTTACTACTGCCAGCCAGTGTGAGTGTTGGGTGAATCGGCTGTTTACCACTGTTGGACGGGTACCCAAGGCACATGCACAAAAGGTGCACTGCACTGAGTACCACATGGAGCTCAATTGTGGCAAACCAGGTTTGTACAGCTACAGGACCACTTCCATGCAGCGACACCTGAGGTCGTACCACAAGGCGGCAGTTCGGAGGTTCGTCCCCTTTGAATAAGGTAGAAGGTTGAGTTCTTCTAAAACATCCTCCAAATCTGCTCCTGTCACCACAAGAGGTTCATCGCATTCATGTATCAGCCTCGCAGGCCTTATGCACTGCAGTAAACCCTTACCTTTCGAGGGTCACTGTACTGTGTATGTACTGTAACGCAGTACTCTGCAGGGGGAACAATTTTGGTTGTCTAATCCCCAGAGTCCCATTTCCATGCCAGGCATGCTGAGAAGCCCCGGATGTGGCACACCATGTCCGCTGCCTATCATGGTGTCCGGCGATCCCTTAACACAGGGGAAACCCTTCTTCCCTTTCCACTTCACTCTCTGCACCACTTCCTCATTGGCTACTGTGAGGCAGTCACACAACCATCCACCGATCACACCCAAGAACTCCACATCTAACTCTGTCATCACAATTCAGTACTTTAGATGAAATGTTCATCACTCTGAGTACAAGTCTCCTTTGATTGCAAAGCACCTATAGTACAAACTACTGTAAATCTCTCCAAGATGTCTCATTCCAGATGCATCCACATCTACATACAACAATACAAACTACAGGTATGTATAGTGTGTGTACAGTATATGTGCAACTCTTTTATAAATGAATATTAACAGGGCACCTGTCACTGACCGTGCATAATGGGGTTAACGGGCCTGTAGAGCTGCCGGCCCCATTAAAGCCCTATCGCTGAATTACAAGGGTCGGTTGTTTGCAACCTCCCCATTCCCATTGAGCCCTATGGGGGCTTGAATGGGAATGGGGATGTACAGGGTCTGGGTTCCTGGAATGGGGAAATACTGCACCCTCCAAGGTCGGAATGGCTCAGTATTTCCCCATTCCAGGAACCTGGACCCGGTACCCGGAATGGGGGTAGCCATGCTGCAAATAGTGGCATGGCTACCTCCAGGGTCATAATGACCCCCACATGTCTATATCACATAGCCCAAAACTTCACATACAAAATAATATTAAACCAGATGAGAAGAAAGGTAGATACTGTGTCGAAAGCTGTGAAGGCAGCCTGGTGAAACTTACCAAACGCAGCCTAATTAATCATATGAACTTGTCATTAAAATCTTTTTAAACCATAGAGAAAAGAAGAAGATTCATTAGATACCCATGTCTCCTACGAAGATGCTTTCAAAGCAAATGAAAGTGTTATAACAGATATACATTTTACGCAATACAAAACCATGTTAGACAATAAACACCAAGAAGAAGAAGAACTTCCGGCACAACTAAATATAGAACCTTGTGACAGCAGTCAACCTTCCCTAACAGGAAGCCAAGAACCACTTGGACTGCCACTCATAGCACATGAAGAAGAATTAGCCATGACTGATGTAGATAACAACATGTACCAGTATGAGGGGTCTACAGAAGAATTTGCTATACTGAAATCACAATTAAACAGCAAACAGCGTAGCATTTCCCTAGAAGTAACTAAACTAATTGAATATGGTATGCAGCACAAAACTAAAACTTGTACCTGTCAATAGTACAGACCTATACTGCTATATGTAAGTGGTCAAGCTGGTTCAAGGAAAACATTCTTAATAAAAATCATCAGCATGTTCATCCAACAATTGAGAAACAACAAACTGTCAGCTGTTGTAACTGCTCCACAGGTTTAGCTGCCTACAACATAGGCGGTATCACTTTACACCAATTGCTACTCCTTCCAGTAGAACGCCAAAACAAATTAAACTACTATAAACTTTCACCAGAAGCTGCAATGGAACTAAGCATAGTTTTGAAACAAATAAAAATGCTCCTAATAGATGAGGTGAGCATAATCTCCAACCAAATGTTGGCTTTGATTCACCACAGACTACAAGAGGTCCTCAAAACGGACGACAAAAAATTCTTTGGAAGAAAAAACATTATTGTTTTTGGAGATCTTCTTCAATTACCAGTGAAAGGTGAACATATTGGTAAAGCCTTAGGGCACAAACTATGCCGTAAAACACTTGGCAGCATAGGAAATGTAAATATTTGGCTACATTTTTCCAATACAATGAATTAATTGAAAACATGCATCAGTCAGCAGACCTCCGCAACGTCAACATTTTCAAAAGTATTAGAGTTGGTGTACTATCTAAAGAAGCACAATCTATATTAAATACCAGACACATCCATGCACTCTACGGGCATAACTCATGTGCTACTGATGTCATAAAACAATTAGCACACATAAATGTAAACTGTATGTCCTTGATGCCAACTCTTGCAAGCTGTGCACAATTCAATTAAACAATGTTGAAAAAAAGAAATGCAACCAATAGTTCAAATTTACTCCACAGACAAACTGGACGTGCATGGTATGCCACTACCCATGTGTGAACAAGCCACAGCACAACACAATAGCTTAGAAAACTCTATCTCTAAAGCAGCTGGTTTAGAGAAAATATTAACATTGTCTTTAAACTGTAGAGTAATGCTGAAACATGACCTTGATGTAGAGCAAGGACTAGTTAATGGAGCACTTGGTACAGTTGTTGGCTTTCAAACATACCCACGTGACAACAACATTCAGTTTGTCAATGTACACTATGACAAACTTTCAGAAGTTAAAATCCCCGATTCCTTCTTTAAAAGACATGTATGTACGCAGAGAACAATTTTCTATATGTCTAGCATACACAGTTACCATTCATAAATCACAATTTCTTACCCTAGATCAAGCATTGATAGACATTGGCAGCACAGTGTTTAAAGAAGGCATGAGATTTGTAGCACAGTCATGCCTACATACTCTTGAAGGTCTATTTCTAGTCAATTTTGATACAAGTAAAATAAACAGTGATTTTCCTTGCATTGTAGAGTACAATAGACGACTGTGTGCACTCTATGCACCCCATCTCAAAACCTACCATGTTCCCCAAAAAGTAAAACTTTGTAAAAGAAAACTAGTGCAGATTGAACATATACAAGATCTCACAACAATACCTCCAATTAAATTAAAAGCAGCTGGTACTTCATTAATTACCACAACCAAAGAAGGATCTATGGCACAATCAAAAGCAACTACCTAAGGACTACGAACTACGGCCTACGGCCATGCACCAAAGACTGGAGGTCCTGGCCACAACCACTGCAGCAGAATACAACCATGCAAGCAAATACCTTCCCACTGACCACAATTCAAAAACATAACACAACCACCTCAAGACCGATCCACTTCACTTAACATACTAAAACAGTAATTGCAGCCAATGCACAAACTCTTCAATGCATGCCCTCTTCACGCAATATTCCAATAACTACCCAAAACCAATACATCATAGTATAGTAAAATACCCAACAGTCTGCCCAGTGTTTATTATGTGCATGGACTGCTGCTGCGACTGCAGGGCCTTCATCCACCTAAACAAATACTGCATTTGACCCATTATCCACTACCCTGCCCTTTCCAGCCACCCTTCCACACCAACACACTCCCCAATATTGGATTTCTGCTCTGTTCCACATGGTGCTGTCTGTGGATATCAACATGGCGGGCACATGGAGAAAATGTGACGCACCTCACACATCACTCCAACCAATCAGCAAACAGGTTATGTGTCCTCAGACATGACGGCACCTTCCAAGCCAATCAGAGTCCTGTGCGCGGGGCAAACAGGTACATGAGTCCATGAACCAGACCCAGATATCACACATTTTTTAGGACCTACTTTTTGGTAGTTTAAAAAAAAAAATACTGGATAAGATTTCTACCAAATTTACAAAAGCACACTTTCAGGATCAAGCCGCAGCTCCTGGCGCAACTTTGGAGAAAATCCGTCCATTGGTTTGGGCTGTAGGCATGAGCCAAGTTTTTCTCCATTCAGTTTAAGCGAAAAAAAATGTGAACCCCCCTATAGCTTTGCCCCCCCTGAACAAAACCTCACCAAACCTCACCAAATTCAGAGCAGGCCATATACTTTCCTTGAAAAGTTCAGTGAGAATTTGTCCAGGGAGAGCAAAGTTATAAGCCGCCCAAAAAGTAGTCTTCCTGTGGGTTTAGCAACTTAGCTACCGCAGGCCTTGTTATATATTTATTTAAAAAAGGGTATTATAGCCGCGTCTGCTAAGGATGCATGCATGGATACATGCAGCCCTGACCGGGGGTTACTTGCGTGTGCGAAATGAGCCAATAGATGGCGACATCCTTCAATGTAGCTATGTATCCTCGTGCCCAATACGCCAGCCAATCATATCACACTCTAGGCTCTGCGCCCACATGCAACTTTCATGCCGTCTCACAAAACCGATACATGCAAAAGGAGCCAATAGGATGTTAAACGCCTTTCACGCAACTACCAATCTTTACGTATGCTACACTAACCATTGAAATCACGTGCTGCTGCTCTGCACCTACAAGTGACCTGTATGCGCATGAATGACCGACACAATCAAATGATGTGATATATTGACGAGCTACGTCCATGCCATTTGAAAACATCCGTGCATATAAGACTGTCCAATTAAACAGCGTAGTATTCTTTAGCCGCAAATAATCACCACACCCACAAAAAATAAGTTCATATTTATCATTGCTTTCTGTACCTGCTAGTGAAAGGGTTTCTCAGTAACTGCAAGCACTTTTGAAACGTTACCCCTTAAACTCCTTATCTGTTTTACTCACCTTTCCCCTAATCTGATTTCTCTTTGTACTGTGATTTGTTCAGTTTGTGTATTTTTTGTTAATTTTCTTTTTCTTTTTTTAAAAGTGTTTTTTGCAACATTGTCTTTGTTGTCTTATCTTTTTGAAGGTTTTACTTTTTTTTCTTCCTACTAAGACATCCCAACATTTCTGAACATGAGAGCAAGAGTAGTGACAACATCATCATTTGTGTCAACAATCCATCACCACCAAGGAACAGTAGGTGCCTTTTCAACTTTAAGGAACACTGCTAGTGAAAGAGGTGGAGGAGGTACTCTGCACCTCCTGTAATAAGACTCTATGCCATGGGCCTTCTGATGTTCCATCTCAAAGCCTAGCAACATCAATTTCTCTTACCAACATCCAATGTAACCACGATGAAAGTCCTGTGTAAGAAATGATGTAAATGGGTAGTCAAGAAAGATGTCACATTTAACAAAGTTAATCTCACAACACCAGATTACCTGCCATTGTTTTTTTTTAAAGTGGTATATATTTTTACCACCTTTCTTTTCTAAAGAAAATACTTAAAAATATATGTTTCTTTTTATTTTAATTCCCTTTGTTATATGTTTCCTCTTTATGTGTTTTCCTCTCCTATTCCTACCCCCTATTTTCATCTTCCAAAAGAGCCAATTTGAGGACTACATTTTACATTAGAGGAATAGTTAAAACTGAACACAAACCGCAAACGTATATTACAATATCTATTGTAATTTATTTTATGCAGTTTCAGCACTCAGAATTCCCAAACCGTTTAGCCGCAAATAAAGTTCATTGCTTACTTTAGCCGTGCAAGAAAAATCTTGCGATTCATTGGCTAATACTTATCTGGGTTAGAATTAATATTTTTTAAATATTATTTAAAAAAAATATACAACTTTTTGTATGTACATATATGCATTACACATATATATATTTCTCAAAAGTGTTATCAAATACCTTAATGCGTGTTTGCTTCTGTCTTCCAAATGAATTTTAATGTTAAAGGCTGTTTATACCATGCAATATCATCATAACAAAATAAATACACAATTATGTATTTTTTTCATAATGATACTACAAGAATACTGATTGTATTCCAAGTTCACAACCATTAACAGGTTCTTGTCATTGATCATGCCATAGAGGGAAAAAAAACATCTTGTTGGAGAAAAAAACATCTCTTCTGCTATTTAAGTATTTAACATTTACGTCATTATGAACTAGTGTTTGCATCAGTAAATTCAAAAAAGAATTCCTCACAATATCTATAGTTTGTACACCGATGAAGGTATGTCACTACAATGCACAGATTTTACAATACTATACAAACATTATTTTATGCTACATGATGAGAAATTTGCAGATTACTTTATGCAACCTTCACCAGGAAACCAAGACACGTAACCTAACTACGTCTTCAGTTTTACAAATAAATAAATGAAGACATGCCAACACTGAAAGATTATTTTGAGTATTAATCTTTTTTAATCTTTTTAAAGTATAGTCATGCCTATATTTCAGATAATAGGTAGACAGTAAAAACATTTTTGTGTAAGCATATTGACACTTGGGAAAACTACACTAATTAATGACATTTTATGTTGTGCACAGCATATTTAAAAAAATGTTTTTATAAATTATTATATAAGCTTCTGTTAGCACTGATACTTCTACGCAGTCTGAATACATTGTTTTACTATATCAAAATTAATTCTAAATTATAAAAATTATATCTACATTGCCATTTCATAACTTCTTTTATAATTTGGTGTGTGTCTTTTTCCGGCCACCCACACACCTAGGAAGATAATGACAATGTTCTAAAACCTAACATACACAATAAAAAAATGCACAGTTTAATGACTGAATAGAGTATCTCACTTTTCTGAATACCTCACACTGCACATAGAACATATTTATACATTTCACAAACTAACCTTTTGAATAAGGTATATTACTTTTTTATTTTAATTAGAATGCTTTAAAAAAATGTTGTGTGAATACTTATTTTCAGCACCCATACACATAATAAGTAAAACAGTATATCTAAATTGTTCCCTAAAACTCATACTAATAGTTACATTTCTTTTATTGTTCAAATATTGCACTATATTTATTTTGTATCCACAACTTCTGTTTACTTGTTAAATATATACACAGTCATGACCTTCTACACTCCCCCACGCTCAAAATAATGTACATGTAACCATGTATGTAACCTAGCATATACAGGGAACACTTTACACAATACAACAGAAGTAGAAGATTGCAGAAAGCTGTTTTCTCTTCTAATGTATATAATCTTCAGAATATTACTTCTACATGTATTTAGTAATGTTTTAGAGTATATCCTAGTAACAATCCATCTCCTACTTTACATAAAACACGTATTACCATATTTCTCCTTTTCAAAATTTTTATTTTGCATGTTTATATTCTCATAAAATATTACATATATATTTTAAAACATCGCTTCTAACTACATTAACCAAGCATTCTTTAAATCCTTTGGAAATCTAAATTGGTGTGTCACTATAGAGTCATTGCATCAAGACAATCTACTTCTGCATACACCCATGTTGAGAAATGTCCACATTCAACAGATGCCCAGTTATGAGAAATAATTGCACATTTTAAATGTTTTTTTACTAACAGAAATTTGACCACATTCTACCATGTACACTTTGAAACATAATTAATAAATACTTATTAAAAACTAGATTTTGAAGTGTTGATTGTAAATTACAACCACAGTCATTGCATTGCATATCATGGAATGCTTTAATTACAAGATCAGAAAAACATACTTTTTTTGATCAGGCACATGAAGATACACACATTTTTTCACATAGATCTGGAGTAGAATAGCATAATAATAATTTGGAATTTATATAGCGCTACGAACCCTCAGGTATCTGAGTGCTGCTTATTATTACCCACGTTGTGTGGCGCTCATGTATTGACCTCGGAAGGATGAAAGGCTGAGTTTGGCCCTGTCGGGATTCGAACCTGCATTAGCAGGCTCTGCACAAATGTCAAAACGAGCGCTCTACTCGCTGTGCCACTTGACCGCCATTTCTAACATTTTGTACAAATGTGATTACACTCATAACTAATTCCTACATACCTATCTACGTTAACAGTTTCCTTCACTAATAAATCAAGGACAATCATTAAACATTCTTGACTATCTTCCTGTGTATTTTGAGTATGTTGTTCATTTCCACTTGCAACAACTACTACATTTCGGATTGACATTGCAGAATGTAAACTTCGTGGATTTTCATCTTCATATATTTTAAGAAATGAACGTTCCACGCAAGACTGCTTCTCTGCTGTGCAAGCTATTTCTTGCATCAATTGACTCATTTGAAACAACTACACATACACAAAGCTGCATTACAATGACATTCAACTCCTGTTTCATTACTAAATCTGCAATGAGAGCATTTTATAGTTGAACAACTCTTCAACTCCATTGAATTTTAGTTTATTTAATTTACATTTTATTGTCGTTTAGTCTTACAAGGACTGATTTCATTTGAATGTACTTTAACTGACTCCTTATATTTCTTGGATGAGTGCTTCAGAGCTAGAGGTATAAGGTTCAGGTGAGGAGTATACAGTGCATGCAACCTATTATATTCTTCAAGGCAAGAAATGTCAGCTGTCACTTTTCTTTTATCAAAGTTTATTAAAAATAAACCTATATTTTTCACAAGTGACCAAGCTACATATGACATTCCTTATTTAAACATGGTATGACCAATGTCAATAAGTGCTGCTTCTAAAGTCAACACTTCTGATTTATGAATAGTTATTGCATTATCAGAGCACAATGGACATTTTCACAAAGGTATCCTTAAAAAGCAAGACACATGCAGAGGTCCGATAAATGTAGTGAGTTCATTCTTCAAGATCCAACTTAACTTCAACATGTTCAATATGTGTACTGCGAGGAAAAGTGTGAAATGAAATCACTCTTTCCATCACTCTATTGACTAGACCAATTTCTACATTCAAGATACTCTTTAAAATTACTTGTGCATTGATGCACAGTTTTAAAACCCCTTCCAGATCTGCTGTTCTAGAAATGGAAGTCTCTAGTTGACCTAATCAAGCTTTTGCTTTCTTATCCAACTCTAAAGACATAACATGACCATCTAAAACATCATGCAATTCTATCTGTACAATATTTTGCTTCTCTGAGAGTAGAATTGTAGATTTAAACTTGTTACATTATGCAAGTGTTGCACATCAAAGCAACATGAGAAAAGTTTATTTTCCTAAGAGTCAAAATGACATCGGACAAACTTCAAGTTACATGAAATCAATCATCCCTTTAAGACTGCTTTCACATTTTCCTCAAGAACACCTATTTGAAACGTATTAAGCAGTGTTGCATACTAGGAGTCTGCAGATTGCCTCATATTAATGGTAAATTCCTGGAATTCAAAACAATTCCAAAGGTTAAAATGATGAATACTTAATATACTTTTTTGACTACCCTTACATTGCAGCATTCTGAAAACTGGTTGACCTTTCACAGGAGTTAATTGTAACAAGTGTCCAAAAACAAGTACATGTTTAACTCCAAAGAACATTTTGTCAGCTTCAATACCTCTTCCATTCACAAGCAATTGAATGAAAGTTAGCATCAAGGTAGACACCATACTTACTTCATCTACAATCAAGGTATTTCATTTTCAAATAACTTTTCCTACTTCTTGTTCTGCACTTGATACAAGGTTTCTGTACTCTAGTTTGTTATCATGCTCCACTGGTAACATCAACAGGTGTTGTAAAGTAACACCTCTTACATTAAATGCTGCTAAACCTGTTGGAACAGTTGCAATACATGACAAAGAGGAATTACATTTTGCATCATAGCTCTTATTGCATGAATTTAAAAAGATGTACCTGTGCCTGCTTGTCCACTAACATACAATAATACGGGTTTGTATTGCACACAAGAGCATTTATGCTTGTCATGTAGTAAACCATTTAAGCACCTATCATTAATTGTATAATACATTTCTTTTTGCTCCATATTAAGTTTACTAACAATTTCAACACAATTCACATCTGCAACTTTACTTCGTTGCAATGTAATTTCTATTTTCTCCATAGCAAGCTCAACATCAGTTTGAATAAATGGCTCACCAAGGACATTTTGGCTTCCTGCTTCAGAATCTTGACTGCCCTCAGGAGTCTCTTTTGCCAATTCAGGTGCCAAAGTTTCTTCTTGGTGTCGTTCTTTCTCTAGTAACTCCAAGTACTGTTCACATTTTTTATTTGTAATTAAGCTTTTATAGCAAAAAATTATTCTTCAAAAATTACAAAACTTCCAAGCAAATTACTTTATGCGCGCCATGTGAAGAACAACTGTAAAAGACAAAAACAAAAGAATTGCATTTTCTCTGCAGTTTGGAAAGACAGTTCCATGTGGTTAATGAGACTTGCCTTCTCATGTCTCATTAGACAACCACTACATCCTTGTACGTTAAACCGTCCTCTGTCACTGTTTGCTTCAATATTTCAATATGAGTAGCATTATGATACTT
Source organism: Ambystoma mexicanum (assembly GCF_040938575.1). Classification (NCBI taxonomy): domain Eukaryota; kingdom Metazoa; phylum Chordata; class Amphibia; order Caudata; family Ambystomatidae; genus Ambystoma; species Ambystoma mexicanum. Next base: position 827,156,879 of record NC_090928.1, on the reverse strand, counting down.
CATATAAACAAAGATCTTCCAATATTTCAGATCGGTTTGGATAATATTTATCACTCAAGTTGTTTTTTAAAATCAATGTACTGTCAGTTGCAGCTTAAGCTAACTGCTCTATTTCAGTCAAAGACTTCAATCCCTGATTTCTAGTACTAGGTGGTCCAACACCTAACTACTTTAAGGCTACGTCCATAGAGAGGCAAACTCATAAGCTGATCTCTAGCTTCGTAGCTACAAAACCCTCTATGTGAAAACATCTTCAAATCAAAGCATAGAAGTTTCTGACTGGGACTTGTATCTGCTGATAAATCTGCCCATACATCAGCTGTATTGCTCTTTTCTTCTTTTGTCATGCATGCTGTAACATAACGAGCAATAGATGTTGAATCATCAGCAATAAACTGTACATCAGTATTTGTATTCCATATCTGGGCAATGCCAGGAATTAATTGGCATTCCTTATCTCTTTTTAAATGATAGGAACATCTCAGTGACTTACCAGTAACATGGTATTGAACAGATGACATTCAACTATTCACTCGACCAACTGCTGTTACAGGCCTTGGAAAGCCAAATCTGCACTGAGTGTAGTACTTGTCTTTACTTTTTTATTTTCTATGACAGTACTTTCCACATGAATACTTTTGAAACCTTTCCACCTTGTTCCATAGATCAGCATTCACGTGCTGAGCTGGAATAGAACAAGTATAATATTTTTCAATGCACTCCATCACACAGCCATCATTTTCCTTACCAAACTGAGAAGAATCTTTAATCCACAACAGCATATGTAGTGTGTAGCCCCACGTGACTGGTACTCTTTCCTCCAAACAAAATGTTCCACAGGGCCTAGTGGACTATTTTCTTTATTACATATAAGTGTAACATGCCTAAAAATCGGTGATGAAAAAACCGCGATACACTTACAGGTTCCATAGAACACAATTCTCCTTGGCGTCATGTGTTCTATGTTTTCTTTCGCTGCACTAGTTTTCCGAATCCACTCTGCAAGATCATCCGAACTATACTCAGTGCAGCTTAAAGTCACAAACCAGGTTAGACATCCCAGGTTTTTGATCATGCATCTAACCTTGGAGTGCCTCGTTTGCCAATATTCTTTAGTTCCTCTCATTGTAGCCAGATTATTCGTAGGTTTTCCCTCTAACAATTAATTTATTTTGTTCACCTCTTGCAGCATCTCATATGCAGAAAGATTTTGAAATCTAGTTCCCGTCTGGAGTGTAGGAGCAACAGCATAACATAATGTGGAACATTCACTCTCATATAATAAGTAAAAATTATATTGAACATTGGTGCGGAATTGTGAATCTTCTGAATACATTATTGTACAATGATATTTTGAAGCAGAGATTCACACATTCTGATCATCCATTCTCCCTCCAGTACCAGTTGGAAAATGCATAGGGAAACAACAGGCTTCTAATGTATTTTCCCAGATACTAACTGGTGCACCGTTCCTTGCTTCCATTTCATACAATTCTAAACTGTCGCCCATGACTTCACCTGAGTGTAGAGGATGAATAGTGTAATGTTCATAGAAACTATTCATACAAACTTGTCCCTATTGCGATAGACGCTGAAGCTGACCTTCACTGTTTTTGTTTGTTGCCTCAACATCAAGCATAGACAAATCTGGTACAGTCGCACTGACTTTGTATAAATAATTGTGCTCCAATAGAAACGCTAATTAGTTTTTCACTTTTAACGATATTGATACGCTTTTGCCACATCTTTTTGACTTTAGTGACAACACCATTTACTAAAACAAAAAAGAAACTGCAATGTCACACTTGACTCACAGAGTATTCACATTTTCTTCCAAATTCAGAGACAAATACACAGCTTTGCATCTCACACCTTACACTAATGAATTTCTAGGCAGATTTTACATATTTGGTTTCAATCTAACAATAATTTGGAAAGAATGAACAGTTTGCAATGCAATCACTTCAAACGTGTTCCATTTGTGAAGCACTACAGTTATATCAGACAATGCCATGTCATTTAAGACACTTGGAGGAACATGTGTTCGATTATAAAATCTAACAAAGTGCCTACAAACATAAAGTACCTCACTTGCGTCAAATCATTCTTCTTCAAACAAATACAGATAAAGTTCTTTCCAAACTTCTTGTACAGTAGATTTAATTGTGTTTTTAATGTACGCTAGTTGGACTTGAGACTTATAAAATGTGTGTTGAAAAGATACACAAACAATGTCAGGTCTTTCAGTAGAAGACAACTCAAACATTACATTACAATGCTTCTTTTATACTGTGGAAAAATCTGATTCTTTGAAAGCATAGGATCATAATTTCTACTTCCTGTAAGTGTTTTATCTACGTACACATACTCTTTAAAATAAATCATATTTATCACTTGCATTGTAGAAATTAAACTTTTTACAGTTCACACGTCACAAGCCTGTACTTAACAGCTGAATGCCAACTCCAAGCACAAACCATAGAGTATACTAGTGGTCACATATCACAGCCCAACTACACATCTCATCTCACAGTACCCATTTAACTACTCTTCCTTAGCCATGCTCAACAAAAACATGTACAGTTAACTACCTCACCTGTTTCCACCTATTTCAGCATAATTAGGCAAGTCTGATCCACTATACTACCTTTCACCTACAAACTAATAACTACTACTGCTACTCAACAAAAGATATCAGCATGCATATCCTCCCTTCACTGTCCATCCCCACTCCACTAAAGTGGCAGTGGAGTGTGCCCTAAACAGCCCCAGAAAACTTCCATAGCAAACCTCATCAACAATACTATTTCCCCCATCCCACTATGCACTCCCATTCGTTTTGAATCTCCCTATGACAGTGCTTTGCATAACAACGTATTGCATTACATAACATGCAACCCAAATACATTCCTGCCCTTCCAAAGCACACAGTTTCCAAGCAAATACCAAATATGATTGTTTATTATTATTTCTAAATTACTACCAACAATAACAAGACAGTGTAAATCCTGCAGTATAAAACAGTCCCATATATATACTATCAAACCATACCGACTTAGCCTCTATAAGTTCAGACTCTTACTTCATAATTTCACAATTTCACAATTCCAACTCAGTAGAAAATCACCAATATAGGGTCAGAAAAACAGTTTAATATCCAACTACAAAGCACACACAAAGCCACAATATCTGTCGAGGGTAGAGTTATACTGCTTGGTTCATACTAGGGTTTCTTACACACCCTCATTCCTATCACATCTTCCAATGTCACTAAGAAACAACCTTTAATTAGAAATATATTTTTTGTCAAACAAAAGGATAGCATAACATGTCATACTGCTTCATCACGCTCCTAAAACACTGAAGTAAAATATGGAAAACCCCACTTTGCAAACAATAATTAAAGACACCTAAAACATACTTCATGTATTTTACAAATAAAATAATTCAAAATGTACATAACATATATAAAAACACACTATCACTCACCTTCATTTGCTTCATATAATAAATAGATCTTCACCGTAGCCAAACACAGAACATGTACACATTTTCAGTTCTGGGCTCAGGCTGTCAAAAGTTCACAAACACGTCACTTTCATAGCTTTCAAAAATCAATAGCAAAGAATACTTTATACAATATTTACACACTATATATTTTTTAGAAATCTTGTATTTTATTTTCAAATACCATAACCACAGCTATAACCCCGGTTACACAATGAAAACCTACATATAGATGTGGTTACACGTACATTTTTCAAATGTGCTCAAAAACACATATTACAAAGATTTCAAAATCAATTCACATTAGCCTTCATCTCATTTGCTTGCTCGTACCCATGGCTATCACCCACCTTACTGGTGATATCCACGGATATAATACATCTGACAGGGCAGGACATTTAATAGCTGCTATCGTAATTGCTGGTATTTTAAAAAAAGGCCTCAAAGATATTTTTGTGTTCCAATATACTTTAAAAGTTCTCTGGGTGGCTCTAAAAAGAGCCTTTGGGTTCTTTAACCAATATTTCACCAACAAATATATTTTCAATCAGAGAAACACTCTTCTCAAAATCCGCATATTTTCAAGTGAGTCATGTCCTTCTGAAATTGGCTTCATGCTTCAAAACTCTTAATATAATAAAACTATATAATCCATAGTGTTATTGGCATATATAAACATCACTCAAAAAAATGCATACTCTGATAGTTTCAACATTCAACAGCATCCGAAGTTCTTGACATCCTACTGAGCAGCCACTCAACACACAGACAATAAACAACCAATCAGAAAGTGAACCCAAGAAATTTGACCTTCTCTCCTCATGTAATCTTCCTCCATTGCTAATTCTAATATTAAGGTGACAAACATTATTTGTGTCTATCACAGTACAATGGAAAATTACATGGAATGGCTGGAGGAAAATGATCCTACAGAGGAAGAAATTAAAAAAGAAGATACTCAAGAAAAGGAACCAAAAGAAAATACATCACATTCAGGAATTTGCGAGTACATTATTTATATTTATATAAAATTAGACTAGCAATAATATGTTATTGAACAAACATCAGTCACCAAACAGTTATAGTTCATCTAACTCATTTTAAATGTATATGCAGTCAACACAAATAGTTTTAAAGTGTATTATATCTTCAATTGCTAAACGAATCATTCAACTATCAAGAGGTTTCAAGCAGGAAGTATAACAACAAGTACCCACAAATATAATTATGGATTCATTAACAGAACTAAAAGAAAATGATTACTTAATATTCAACAAGAATTAAAATCAATGAAAAAGGACATTCAAAATGTAAGACAAATCATGGACTGTAAAACTCCAGATAATTGGGCTGAAGAAGAAGATGTATCATGTGTTCCAACTAAAAGAAAAAGAAAACCCACAACCATCCCACAACAACCCCCCCAGTCTGATGATTTATTTACCCTTTTTCAAGTGTGTACATTTTTTAGCATTATTAATTAATAAAAAATAATGTCAAAAGTTACAAACACTGCACTCAATACATCTTTAAATTATTTTCCATATTACATTTAAGCTGCGATTACTAAAAGTCCCATGAGGCCCCACATCCTAATACAGCAACTATGCATCTATAGCCTCAGGTACAGTCATCGCAACCGCCGCTAGAACCCCTCCCAGTTGTTGATGCAGTTGCATCTATGTTTTAATGCAAATATCTTTCTATCTGAAAAAAAAGAACATAATCATTTCAATGACACACGCACTTTAATAAACCCAATTTAATACACACGTTTTTTGACCCTCATATGTTGTATGCAGTGCATCACATGCACTATATAGGATACCATATTAGTGCACAGTGAACTGCTGCTCTCTTTGCATGCACTAATCATTCGGTCATTGGGAAAAAATCTGACTTGGATAAAAAAATCAAACAACAATATTAAAAACTATAAGAAAATACCACTACAATAAAAACACAGGGATAGATAAACTGGGTGAGAATAAACAAAGGACATTAAACCTGGTGGTTGCAGGACAGAGGATGGGGAAGGTTAAGTACACTTGGAGAATAAGAGAGAATAAGAGAGAACAGGATGATATAATACAACTTGGAGAACAAGGGATAGAAAAGAATCACACAGGTAGAAACACTAGTACTGTAATTTTTTTTAAAGAACACCACCACAGATAGTTGACAATAAAGAGGTATTGGGCCTCATTACAAGTGTGCAGGTCCGGTGCCTCCATATTCCCCATTCCCATTTGGGTCCCATTTGGGTCCTATAGGACTCAAATGGGAATGAGTAATTACATTTACCAGTGCTTGACTTGCCAGAATGCCGGTGTTGTAATCCCCCAGTGATTCCGGCAAGCTAGACACCAGTAAATATTGCAAGTTCAGCGGCAACCTGCGAGTTTTACAGGAATGGTTACCGCTGGACTTAGGCCCATTGTCTTTTTAGTGTCGGCATTTTTATTTTTTTACATATTCCTTCCCGGTTTGACATGCCGACATGTCCGACAATGAGAGTACCTATAATGATGACGTTATCGTTTGTGTACCCAATCCATTGCCACCCAGGAAGAATGCAACTGCGATGAAAACCACTGCTTACAATTGGCACTTCTTCAAAGTCAATGAACACTTTTCCAGAGGCATATGAGATACTTTGTTCATTCTACAATAAACCTCTATGCTGTTGCACATCCACTTTGCTGTCTCTGTGCCTGGGAACATCTATTGTGATTAGTCATCTGGTGCGAGTCCACTGGGATCGAACATCACAAAAGATAAATCTATGGGTCCCATTCCTTGCATAGATGAAGATCAGCACACCCTGCAGTACATCCAACCAGCAGTGCAACAACATCACCAACTGCAAATGAAGCCTCAACTTCAGCAGCAGTGCCAACTGCACAGTCTCCTATTTTACACAGTCCCAATATTTCCATGATGCATGTTACGTGTATGTGAAGGTGATGCCTCAAATTGGTAGACCACATTAAGGAATGGGTGAGGTTAATCACCGAACACCAGATTAACTGACATCCTTATTTTTGGCATTTATTTTCCCCCTTCCAATGCCCTAGTCGAGGAACATCAATAATGAGTGAGAACCCATCTTGTGTGAATCCACTGCAAAGATGAGATGTGGATGATGCCTATCGGAAATCAAACACACACCATAAAATAAAAATGCAAGCGGCTCATGTATTACGTGCACAAATATCAGCACCATCTCCTGCATCCACCAGTACATCACCAACACTGAAATAAGCCTCAACGTCTGCAGCAGTGTCAGCTGCTCTTTTCCAATTTTACCAGCTGATCCATCTCCAACAGTGCCACTATGTCCAAACTTGTTACATCCTTATTTGCCTGTGTTAAACTAATTTTCAAAACATTGTTGAACCCTACCTAACACTACTAATGTATCTCCAGAATATGTTGCTTCTTACCTGCTAGTACTATATTTATTTTAGCACATGTTGCATCCCGCCAGCATTATGAATGCATTTCTAGAACATGCCGTATTCTACCTGCCATCAATAACACTCCTCTAGAACATCTTGCATGCTACTTGCCATTGCTAATACTACTAAGAACATGCCACATTTTATTTTTCATTGCAAAAGTATCTTAAGAACACAGTGTATATTATCTGCAATAGCTGTTCAAGCTCTCACTGCAGTCCTGGGCTACAGCTGTTATCTTAATTCATGCTGATATTTGTATGCCTCCACTAACCTAGTCCTGATTGCACACCGTTCTACCCAGATAATTCCTCCCCTTACTAGAACCCCCTACCCGTATGCGAGTGGAATCACACTTTTCAACGCTATTACAAGCCGCTTCTAGCAGTCCACCACCACATAAATACACACTAATACTCTGAAAGCACAATCACTTCTCAGACACCCCTTTCTTGTCAAACCAGGGAACACAATATGCCTAACCTACAGTCTTGCACAGCAGGTACCTTCACCCAGCCAGGTAATGGCCTTGCATGACTTTGGTGTCCATGTCACCACTCCTACCCTCCCCAACACCCTTGCTACCCAAAAACTCCCCCTTCTCCTCACCAGCCTTCCAGTCGCACAATATCAAACCAATTACTTCTCTGCCTAAAGAAGTAATTGCTCCCAAATCCCCAACCTATCCACTGGGGACCACTCTACTCACCTATCCCAAAAACCCACCAGGGTCTACTAATCAATGCCTAGGATTAACACGCCGTGAACGCCTCAGTTCCAGAAGGGCAGTCACCCTACTTCCACTACCCACCCTAGTCTAGGAACTACAAAGCTATTAAGACTATCGTCACGCACCCGCCCACTCTACACCTGCAGACACACCTCAGCCCCCCATACTCACACCCCACACCACATTGTGACCAGATCACCACACAGCCAAAATTACATACCCCATGTATCACCCTCTATTTCACTACAGATCCCCCTTTACCCATGCTAACTCCCAACTCCAGCCTCAAAGGCACCCTTATCAACACATGCTCTCTAGTAACCCATGCTATAGACAACAGTTAGACGTCCTAGCTATAATGGAAAAGTGGCTCTACCAAGCCTAGGCCCCCTAATTGCCCTGGCCATCCCCCCTGACTACACCATACTCAGGACTGACCACCAGGATACTCTGGGAGGTGGAATAGCCATTAGTGCCAAATCCAGATTACAACTAAGATCCTGCCCTCTAGACCTAGTAAGAGAATGTGAATTACTCTTACTTAAACTCACAACCGACCCTAAAACTACAAGCAACAATCTTATCATTTACAGACAACCTAATAATGCCAACCACCGTGTAGAAGATATCCCACTCATGACTCCCCTCCTTAAGCCCAACACCAAATTAATTGTCCTAAGTGACCTCAATCTCAGATATAACAACATACCTGACCACAAAGCAACCACATTCTCCATGGCTCTAAAAGAAATGCATTTTACTGAAATTGTTAATGCCCTCACCCATTCCAAAGGTAGAATCTTGAAATGGATCCTGTCATTCAATGTAAACGTATTGCTCAAATCCATCTCCGAAATCTCATGGTCAGATCACCACCTAATATTTTTTGAAATTCTGAATACGAAAACCAATGGCACTCCTCAACCCACTCTCGGCCCCATCTTGGTGAGAAACGCCTGCAACCTTACAATAGAAAATCACATCCCTATCTTGGTAGATACCCTCCAGGCCCACCACTCAACTAACATCAGCCCTGATAATATATCCACTATCTACCATAATTGCCTGAAGTCAACTATTGACCAAGTAGCCCTGCTCATGTCCAAATCTCCCCATAACGCCAAACCTTCCAACTTCTGGTTAAATGAAGAGCTTACTGTCCTGCACCGCAATAAAAGAGCGCTGGAGCATCTACACAAAAAATCCCCAACCACCGTTTTAGCAAACTCACTCATGGCAGCCAACACAACCTAAAAGTCAACAGTGATATCTCACAAAGCTATCTCACTGAATACTTGCATAAAAAGCACCTCATCCAATGCCAAAGAACTATTCTCCATACTCAGAGAATTGGAATCCCCCATTCCTTCATCCATCCTACCAGCTCAAGCAAAGCCTGGTGCACCACCATCCAGAACACCCTAACTGCTAAAGTTGGCACGCTACAGGAGAAAATACTAATGAAAAAGAAATTACTGTGCAGCAAAAATACTCCCTCCATTGTGGCTGATGCCAAAGCCGGCAATCAGCCCCCCCAATACAAAGTCACTTCCGTCACCCAGGCTCTCAAAACTATCGCCACACGGAAGCCGTCCAATTGTAAAGGGACAGCTTCCCTGCCCACTTATTCAAACTCTCTGCCCCCACTCCAGCAGCCATCATCACCAACTTTATTAATGCCTCTTTCACCTCCAATTCTGTTCCGGCCAAGATCAAGGAAGAGCGGGTAACCCCTCTGCTGAAAAAACCCTCACTGTATCCTGATATTCCCACCAACTACAGACCCATTACCACGACCCTGTTCCTATTAAAAATTGTCGACAAAATAGCCCACTCCCAAGTCCAGGATTATTTAGAAAGGAACCACCTGTTAGGAGCTAGGCAATGTGGTTCCTGACCTAAACGCAGCACAGAAACGGCCGTGATAGACCTCAAAATCCAGATGGGCACCATAAGAGACTCTGGTAAGCTATGCATCCTTCTCCTACTCAGCCTGTCAGCCGCATTTGACTTGGTTGATCATAATATACTATGCAATGCCCTTGCAGAAAACTTCAATTTCACCACAGATTCAACCCTCTGTGTTAAATCTTTCCTATCGTAACGCACCTCCAGAGAGTCTATTGGTGATGAGGCAGCTGACACCATACCAGTACCCCTAGGGGTTACCCAAGGTTCTTGCCTTTCACCTACCCTATACAATGCTTATAGCAAACTCATGTTAGTCACTCTCGATGCCATCAGTGTCATTTGCACCAACTTCACAGATGACACTCAGATCCTCCTCCCCATAATGGGAGACCATGATCTAGACACCACAAACATCAACAAAATATATGCAATCATACAAAACTGGATGGCCACAAATAGCCTCGGTCTCAATGATGAAAAACAGAGATTCTCCTGGTAGGCCCCCCATCCCAACTAAAAACTCTCCACGCTGACTACTTAGCCATTACCATTGATGGAACCTCCATCCCAGTACTCAAACAGATTAAAACACTGGGTGTGTACCTAGATTGTAACCTAACAATGATTTAACATATTAGTGTCCTCTCCTCTACCAGGGCCTACACTGCCAAACTCATTGCCCTCAGCCGCCAATTTCCCACCCTACAAAACTGCATTATTCTAGCTTGGGCCCTTATTCTTTCCAAAGTAGATTATTGTAACATTCTCCTATTAGGAACCTTTTAGCACCAACTACAACTGCTGTAAAACAAACCACCATGCGCAGCCATTGGATTAAGGAGAAATTACCATATCTCCCACATTAGGAGAGGAGTATATTGGCTAGCCATCCAAGCTAGAATCGTTTTCAAGTCTCTGACAATCACACAGAAATGCATCATCTACAATGCCCCTTCCTATCTCAACAACTGTGTCACTCAAAAAATCACAATCAGGACCCTCAGATCCTGCTCAAGCACACAGCTATGTGTCCCGAGGGTCAAGTGTTCTATGGCATGGGGAGCCAGCTTCCCAGTAGTTGCACCTAGGATCTGGAAATCACTTCCCTCCCACATAAGAAATGAGTCCTCCCACCAGGGCCTTAAGAAACTTATCAAAACATGGCTCTTCAACAAATTCTAACCACTAGTACCTCATGCGTGTCCCTCTGAGCACATGGCCCTCATTGCCTCCTCTAATGTACGATCTATATTTAAACCTCTCAAGCATCTTGACTTCTACTGTCTATATTGTAAATAGTTAGGTAACTCTTATGCCTTTTCTGTAAATAACTATGTTTCCTTCCTCACTGTTTATTTCTAACGCTGTAACCGGACAAGCAATCCATGTAACCTACGATATGATACCACCAGTTTGGGTGTGTAACAAATCCTATAAATAAATAAATGTTCTGAATATAGGTTGACCTTTCATGGGAGTTAATTGTACAATATCTAGTGAGAGTCCACTGGGATGATGAGATCGATAATGCTACAATAAAATACTCAAACAAAATGACTAAAGAGTACTGCATACCTGAAAGTTCATTCAAATAAAAAAAAATACAATGAGATAAACCTTCAACCACACTAACATAAATACAAAAACTAAATGCTTGCAGATAAATGTCATTCATTGACAAATCAAAGTGTATATTTCTAAAACTTGAAAAATACATTACATACATGCCACACAATAAAAGCAGATGAAGAAAATATGACCAAATAATAGCATTGGTAAATACAACTAACACACACAAGACTGCAAATAAAATTCAAAAATGTAAACACCAGTCACCTCCTGCCACCTCCACAGTGAGAATTCTGGAATCAAAAGGATACAATTGGAGAACATGGTGGCTTTTATACTTTCCAAAATTAATACCAAAACGAGGACTATATACTAATAAAACTACTAAAATGGATGACACATTTTCCCCACAACTTATCACAGACAGCTACAAAAATAGAAAAGTAGCCAATAACAAAGTAGGAAACTGACAGAAATCTCCCCACCTAGCCTCTTTCATAGCGACGGCTATTTGACGCGGCTACTGATCTTGGTTTATAACCGCGGCAACGCGCAGATTTTTCTGCAAGCCCCAAATCAAATTAAAGTGGCCTTCAAATCTTCAAATGAAACAAGTGTACAACTAAGTACATAAAATAACAAACTCAAATAAAAGTCTGTACTGTATAATAAGTTTATGGATGCGAATTTAAATATACCCATGTGTCCAGATGCAACAAATAAAACACAGAATAATATCGACGTGCCTACGCACAAACTTTTCATAGCTGTGATTATAAAAAAAGCCCCTCCTGGACATTTGTTGATAACCGCGGCTAATCACAAATACTACGGGTTCAAAATTGTATTTCCACTCCACAAAACTCAAAAAACTGTCCCTAACATCCCTACCAGCCTCTCAACACTCCCCATAGTCGTACTCCACTCCCCTAGTCTCTTACAATCATCCACTCAATTCATATAAGATGTCACCCCACCCAATATTTCAGATAGCCGTGGCTACCATACGTACGCAAACACCTGACGTGTCATTTGCCTGAATAAAGCTGCAGCTGCAGATGGGGTGGGGCCGGCTATCTACCCATGAATACCAATGCCGCACAATGGGTGGCTGCTGTATGGCCGCAAATAATCTCAGGATCACCTTCAACCGATTCGAAACTACAACACACACACACACATCATGCATACCTTCCTCATACAAACTGCTAGAAAATCAAACTAGGAATCATTTTCCTGGAACTACTATAGATATCATGGCTGGATTGAAAACTGTGTGGCTGATTGGAGAAAAATGGCTGTTTTAGCTACTGGCTTATTGTGAGAACCTAAATATTAACATGGACCTATGTATGAGAGACTTTACAATTAAATGCAGGGAATGTGTTGGTTCCAAGTCTTTCCAAGTCTTTCCGAAATGTTTAAGTCTGAGAAGTATAGGGCACCCAGATGTCATACTAATTCATTGTGGAGTCAATGATTTGGGGAATGTACGAGGGGCGTCCCTTACTTTAATGATGAAACAAGACATGACAAAAGTAATGGAACTATTTGGAGATTGACCACCAGATGTAATGATAAAATTGAGAAGTCCCAGAGAAATTCCAATTGATGATAGACCACAACCAATTATGGATTTCAAACAACAACATACAGTTAAACATGGCCAATTTCTATAGACATGGCGGAGTACACCTAACCGATAAAGGGAATGGGCTTAAGTTCTACAGTGTACCCCAAAACTGTCCTTTTAAGGACTACCCATCCTACATAAATACACAAACTTAATAAATAATAACAACACTTTACAATACACATGGCTTCAGTTCATTGATTTTTACCATATCAGCGCTTACACAAATTCTGTTAAACGGAGGACTGACCAAGTTGTAGGCTACAATCCACCTTAAATGATCATTACAGTACAACACTACTAATGTAATTATGTAAAGTAAGCATAGAAAAATACATAACAATAAACTATACTACAATTGCTCCTTTTAATATTAATTTTGTTGAACCATTTTCTTTTATTTTTCTCCAAAGTCTCACATGCTCAAAAGTCTGAAAATACACATCCAAAATAAAAAAGACTTTCTAATACACCCCCAGAGTCACTTAACCTTTCCAAATACCTTTCGAAAATAAATAAAACACAGACACCCCCAAAAATATAGCTGCAAATACAGAACTGCTCCTTCCCGTGCGTATTCTTAGCCCTTCGTAGCCTTGGGTATAGCCCTGAATATCGGCAAAATCACTGAAAATAAAAATGCTTCCCTGCCACCCAGGCATCATCAAGTACCCCCCTCATGTTTGCCAGCTCATCCTACTCTCCAATTGGCCTCCTCACCTCACCTGCCCTCTCCCTTTCACCCCAGAACACACAGTGCTTCTGTGGTGCAGTTTGCTTTCCGATGTCAGCTATTTGTGGCTATAGCCAAGACTACAGAAAGCTTTGTGTTGCAAACTCGTCCCTGGACCGACTCCAAATTCAAAATTTAATTCAGTGCCCTCTAGACAACCCCCCACCACTACCCTGATGGCATTTGTATGTTTCTCAACCTACCTATAGCTTTTTACTGCATTTAATTTCCCCATGGGGGGCTGGTAGACATGCCGGGGGTCCTAGTCGCAGTTTCATTGACTGTAGCTGAGGCTATAGCTGTAATGTGTAAAAAGTGCACTGTTTTTTACAGTGTCTTCTGTTATTAATATTTTATGCTAAGTGCATGAAAAGAAACAGACGCAATAGCATAGATTGCAGTGTTTGTAACATTTGAAATACTTTTCATTCATTAATAATGCATATAAGTGTACATACTTGAAAAGGGTAAATAAATATTCAAACACATTTTTCTGAAAACAGGTTATTTGGGGGGTGGTTGTGGGTTTTCTTTTTCTTTTAGTTGGAACACAAGATACATCTTCTTTAGCCCAATTATCTGGATTTGTACTGTTGAATTTGTCTTAAATTTTAAATGTCCTTTTTCATTTATCATATTTCTTATTCAATATTAAGTAATAGTTCTTTTAGTTCTGTTAGGGAATCCATCATTATATGTGTGGGTCCTTGTTGTGGTGCCAACTGCTTCAATCTTCTTGAGACTTGAATGACTTCTTCATCTGTTTGAAAATATTTGAAATATTTTTAAACAGTTGAATATATAATACACTTTAAAAATATTTGTGTGGTCTGCATATACATTTGAAAGTAGTTAAACTATAGCTGACTGATGTTTGTTCAATAATATATTATTGCTAGTATTATATTACATACACATTCACATAAAGCATGTACTCACAAATCCTGAATGTGATGTGTTTCTTTTTGGTTCCTGTTCTGTTTTTATTTTATTTCTTCCACTGTAGGACAATTTTCCTCCAGCCATTCTATGTAATTTTCCATTGTACTGTGATAGACACAAATACTGCTTGTCATCTTAGATATTAGAATTAGCAATGGAGGAAGATTACATGAGGAGAGAAGGTCCAATTTCTTGTATTTACTTTCTGATTGGTTGTATATTGTCTGTGTGGTGGGTGGCTGCCAATAGGATTTCAAGTACCTCAGATGTTGTCAAATGTTGAACCTATCAGAGTATGTATTTTTTGAGGGATGTTTATATATGCCAATAAAACTGTAGATTATATTGTATTATAAGAGTTTTTCTACATAGTAATTTTTTTTGTTTGAGGATTTATGTTTATTGTTTCATTGGATATTTCAGAAATCTCTATTTTCAGAAGACTATGGAAAATGTGCAGATTTTGAGAATGGGGTTAATAGTTATGGTGAGGACACAGGTGATGAGTTCTCAAAGTATTAGCTTATAAGATGTTTTTGGTTTGATAATATTATTTTAGACAGAGTGTTTGGAATGAGAGGTATATGCTGTGATTGTGGAGAAATATGTTTGACAGTGAGCAGAGGTTTTTTCTGTTTTAGAAATTAATATTAATTAATCATCTAAAGAAAGAACACAGACTAGGTATTCAACATTTTTCTAATCATCATAGAGGTGAGGAGTATTTATCTGATTGAAAATATATTTTTTGATGATATGCCGGTAAAATAACCCATAGAGTCCTTTTAGAGCCACCCAGAGAACTTTTTAAGCATATTGGAAAAGGACATTACATTTGAAGGCTTTTTTTAAATATTTGAGTTTACGATAGCAGCTAGTGAAACACAGGCAATCATTACGAGGTTGGAGGTAACCATGCCGCATTTAGCGGCATGGTTGCCTCCTTACCGCATACCGGGTCCGGGTACCTCAAATGAGGACTTACCGGGCCATCCCAAGCTTGGTGAACCCGGTAATTCCTCGTCTGAGGAACCCGGGCCCGGTCCATCCCAAATCCCATTGGAGCCCCTATAGGGCTCATGGGAATGGGGATGGAGCTAACAATGGGTCCATTAATAACGGGCCTGTTGTTAGCCCCCTGGTCTCCTCGCGGGACCCGGTATGGATGCCTGGTTTTACCAGGCACCCATTGCGTGTCCCACGAGGAGACCTTGTGATAGGGCGGATTGGGTTTACCGGCACTATTACCAGTGCCAGTAAACCCATTCCGCCAACCTTGTAATGAGGGCCATAATGTCCTGTCCGATGTATTATACGCGGATATCGACCATAACATTAGTTATAACCGCAGGTACGAGCAATCGAATCAAACATTGTGTGTGTTTGACGGGTGTAGCCACGGCTATAACTATCATTTTAGCCACGTGTATGAAAGCTGCAATCGCACCTCACGCTTTCTGGTGGTCTTTGATAGCCACGAGTACCGACCACAAGACGGTTCATAGCCATGGGTGCGAGCAGGCAAATGGCACGTCATGTATTTTGGTGGGTGTAACCATGGCTATAACTATCGCATTAACCGTGGGTATAACAATTCCAATTTCTATTCATTTATCATGTTACTCCATTGACTTTACACCACACAATTTGCTTGCAAACGGTGTGCTTTGGAAGTGCAGGAATCTATTTTGGTTCCATGCTATGTAATGCAATATGGTATTATGCAATGCACTGATATATGGAGATATAAAATGATTGGGGGTGCATAGTGGGATGGGGAAACCGTATTATTGAAGAGGTTTGCTAAGAAAGTTTTCTGGAGCTGCTTAGGGCCCATGGCCATTGAAAGTTTAGTGGAGTGGAGATGGACAGTGAAGGGAGGATAGACATGCTAATGTCTTTGGTTAGCAGTAGTAGTTATTAGTTTGTAGGTGAAAGGTAGGATAGTGGATCACGCTATTGTCAAATTATGTTGAAATAGGTAGAAGGAGGTGAGGTAGTTAATTGCACCTGTTTTAAATCTGTAGATACCAATCCTGTAGATAATAGAACAATACCTGGGTTTGATGATGGTTTTAAAAATGTGCAAGTATTGCTGGAACCAAAAATGTTTTTCTTGAAATTAAAAAAAGCAAACAATGTATCAAGTGTGTTAGTAGCTTGTAAAAAAAGAAAGATTTTTAGAATAAAATCATAGTGAATGTGTTATCAATTTGAAACAGAGGAATAAAGATATGTATAGGAACATGTATCACTCCTGAGTTTTTACAAAGCTTTGGAGAAGTGTAAACCAAAATCTAGATATGTGGTAAAACATTTTTTGCAAAAGAAAAAAGTAGATGTAATAATTAAGAAAGCTTTTGATATGAAAAGAAAATTATTCATTTTGGTATTGAATAAACTTAAGAAATTACTTAAGGTGACTGCATCATTTTATACAAATATAGAAACAGTTCATGTACTTACACGTGCCAACTTTTGTGCCTTCTTTGGTGGAGAGTGGAAACACACTTCTCATACTGAATGAATTTTAAAAGAGGAGAGTTAAATTCAAGGAAAGATTGTTCAACTAGCTATTGATGAGAGTGGACGTAGCTATGAAGACTGAAATGGTGTGAATTCTAAAAAAGAAGAAATTATACAGTATAATATTACAGAAATGGAAGTGGAGGTCATTCAAAAATAAAACAAAAGAATAATTGTAAGTTATGGACTTGATTTTTTTTTAAAAATTTTTAAAGAGATTTTTAAAAGTTTTGCACAACATGATAATGTTCAAAGACAGATAAAGGTGCTACAAGGAATAGATAATTGTGAAGGTTGTGAAAAAATAGGACTTTTGGGTCACTCTCTAGCTTGTCTTGATAAAAGTAGATGTAAGGGTCAGTTTCATCATATACTGATGCTGGCTGCACATCATACTAAAATGAGATACCTTCTAGTTAAGTAGTAGTTAAAGTGTATTCAGCATTAGCCATTAACAGTCATTAAAAAAACAATAAAATTGCATATTCATATCACTTTAAAACCATACACCTTCATTTAAAAATGGTCTGTCATACATTTTAAGTCCTTCCTTTACAAAAGTACATACATAAGTTATCAAATTCAGATTGTTCCAATTCATAAAAAGAGACACTGCTTTCGAAGTATCCCAAATATCAAAATTAACAAAATATTTTGAAAGGCATTGTCTTCTAAGGGTAATCAAGAGGGGGCATATTAACAAAAAATTGAGTGTGCTCTCCTCGGATTCCATCCTGTAGGTGCGTTCTTTACAGCCGCTCAGCTAGGCCATTCTGGCTGTCAATGGTAGAATGTTTAGTCTGACCATTAGCATTATTATTCTGTGCTCAGGGGATTTCCGGGAGCTTACAGCACCTCTCTCATGGATATTATGGCACAAGACAACATACAATGACATTGATGGGAGAAAGGATATATGATACATCATTTTAAAATGTTCGCGTCTGATAGCCTTTTCCCTACGGATGATCTTCAATTTGGCTGGGGAGTTAATTTGTTTAATATCGATGCCCCACTTGTTTCTCAATCTGTTACCATGTTTGTACCATGTATATTTTTCTTTAGTTGCAACAAGAACATTTCCTGAGCTGCATTTCACCTGATGCAGTTTGGTGTATCAAATATATTGATTTTAATATACAATTACAATAACTTATGCTGTACTACAACTGTTTTGCTATTAACACCAAATTATGCTTGAAGAGTGTCCCCTGGTGTAGTAGGGCCAATCCCTACTATATTCCTTAGAAATTAATTCTGCATCATGTCCAGCGTTGTGCTCTACTTAAACTGTATCAGTTCAAAACAACAAGTATGTCTCTCTTTAAATCAAACACTTTTGACTGGAACTGCAGACATTTTAGTTTCTACAATGCAAATGATAAATATGATGCATTTAAAAGAGTATCTGTACGTAGATGAAACACTTATAGGAAGTTGAAATGATGATCCTATGCTTTCAAAAGATCCGATATTTTTCAACAGTATAAAAGAAGTGTTGCAATGTTTGAGTTTTCTTCTACTGAAAGACCTGACCTCGTTTGCGTATCTTGTAAACACAATTTTTTATAAGTCCCAAGTGCAACTAGTGTATGTGAGAACAAAATTAAACATACTGTAGAAGATAGTTGGAAATAACTTTGTATTTGTTTATAGAAGAACGATATGACGCAAGTGAGGTCCTTAATGTTTGCAGACACTGTGTTGAATTTTATAAACAACACATATTCATCCAAGAAGTGTCTTAAATGACATGGTAGTGTCTGATATCCCTGTTGTTCTTCAGAAATGGAACATGTTTGAAGTGATAGCAGGGCACAGATGTCAAATCTGCCTAAAAAGTCATTAGTGCAAGGTGTAAGAGGCAAAGTTGTATATTTACATCTAAATTTGAAAGAACATGTTAAAACTCTAGGAGTGAAGCATGGAATTGCAGATGTTTTGTTTGTTTTAGTAAATGGTGTTGCCCCTAAAGATAAGATGATGTGGCAACAGCTTATTGATATTGTAAAAGTAAAAAATGCTTTGGCGTTTCTATTGGAGAACACTGATTTATACAAAGGCAGTATGACTGTACCAGATTTGTCTATGCATGATGTTGAGTCTACAAACAAAAGCAGTGAAGGTCAATTTCATCGTCTATATCTTGCAGAAGTGAATATTTTGTATGAACATTGCACTGTTAATCCTGTACACTCATATACATTCATGGGCGACAGTTTAGAATAGTATCAAATGAAAGAAAGGAAAGGTGCGCTAATGAATATCTGGGAAAATACTTTAGAAGCTTGTTGTATCCCTATGCTTTTCTAACTGGTATTCAAGGGAGATTGGATGATCCGAAGGTCCAAATCTCTGCTTCAGAATATGCTTGTACAAGAATGTATTCACAAGATTCAAAATTCCGCACCAATGTTGATTGTATTTTTCACTTATTGTATGAAAGTGAATTTTCAACATTATTTTATCCTGTTTCTCATACACTTCAAACCAGAACTAGATTTCAACATCTTTCTGCATGTGAGATGATGCAACAGGTGAAAGAAAAACATTAAGAAGCGATTCATGGAATTAATGTGCACTGAAAATTCCCGTGCAAGTGTGCGAAAGCGTGCAAATAGCAGCGCAAGTGCGAAAATCGCAGCGAAACCCTCGCACAGCGATTCATGGAAGTCTGTGCGTGTGTAAATACATGGATGTGTGCTAAAATTCTGTGTGGCGCACGCTGGCACACACGTCTTCAGACAGCGTGCGCTACGCGCACAGCAAAAGCGCACATAGCGAAGCGCACACAACAAAAGTAGGTGTAACACGGGGCATAATACGCGGAATGGGGAACAACGTGTAAAAATGTGGGCGTCACGGGGGAAGTACAGGAGGCAAATGCGCGGAACGCCCACACACGTGCCTACAACACGTATTCATGGAATCGAACGGGGCTAACGCATGCGCCAAAAAAGACGCGCTAATCTGGAATCATGTACGCCAGCAGGAAGCAGGCGTACGTGGACAAGCACAGCATAAAAGGGCACGCAAACAACAAACAAGCTCAGACACCAAGATGAATATACCGTTCCTCGCAGCAGTGGTTGTGGGATACAGCAGGAGGAGGAAGAGGATAGTCAGGGTCAGAATTTTTACACCCAGAACCAGCCTTTTTGTGATGCCTGATGACCAGGTACAGGTTTCCACCTCACATAGTACTCGACCTGGTGAGTGAGTGGGAGGATGACCTCACATCACCCACCCTGTGCTCCCAAGCACTGAGCCCCTTGGAAAAGGTGCACAATGTACTGCACTTCTTGGCCACTGGTTCATTTCAGCGGACAAGTGCCATAGTGGTGGGGGTCTCACAGGCCACCCAGTCACACTGCATGCACCAGGTGTTGGCCATCATGACTGAAAGCCTATCAGTCTGCAGGCACATATACCTGCCCAGAACACCTGCAGAAAGGCAGGCTGTCGTCCAGGATCTTTACAGGGTGGCACACTTCCCCAAAGTGCTAGGTGCCATTGACTGCACCCATGTGGCTCTACGTCCTCCCAGGGCAATAGAGCACGTCTACAGAAACCGCAAGCACTGGCATTCCATCAACGTGCAGGTAGTATGTGATGCCAAGGGAATCATCACCTCAGTATATTCCAACTATCCAGGGTCCACCCATGACAGTTTCATTTACAGAATGTCAACCCTAAACCGGGACCTAGAAGCTGAGTGGCATGGCGATACATGGCTGCTTGGTGAGTATAAATGCCCCTGCACATGCATCCATGTCAGATACTGAGTAATGTCACAACCCCACTAATGATACCCATCATCACCTCCCCAGGGGACAGTGCCTACCCACTGAGCACCCACATGATGACGCCAATTCAGAATCCCACCACACCACCCGAGGTAAGATACAACACAGCCCATATTGCAACCCGGGGCATAGTGGAGTGCACATCCGGAGTGCTCAAGTCACGCTTCTGCTCCCTTGACCGCTCTGGTGGGCAGCTGCTATATGCGCACCCAGTAGTGTACAGGATCATAGTGGCAGCATGTGTCCTGCACAACGTTGCAACACGCCGGGGCCTGCCGGTGGACATGGTGGTGCCCCCACATCCCCAACCACAAGCACGACCGCTGCGCATGGGAGGGTAAAGGGCACATGGTGAGGCAGCCCGTACGCAGCTGGTGGCTAATAACTTCACCTAAAATCACACCCCTGTGGAGTGCACACAGCCCTAGCACATACCAGCTGACAATCAATGATGATGACATAAGGGACAGTCAACTGTCACAACTATACCAGCCTGAGATTGGTCACCTGGAATTGTTACATTGTGTGCATCCCTACCTTCCGAAAGACAACCAATGCTGTGTCACAAAAAAACACATATTTATGCTGCATGAATGACTACCCCCTTGCAAAATACAACATGAAAATAGCGCCATTTCACCCAACCCCTCCCCCGCTACTCAACGCACCATGGCATGCCATGCAATGTGAAAGCAAACAAAGCAATGCACAAGACCTGACACAAGTGTCACAAAGTGCACTGTCGCAAATGGAAACTGCCCACAGACAATATGCTCCCAGTAATCAATAACAAACAGCACACATGAACAAATACTTACCACCAACACAATACAGCAACACAACATGAAACATTGCAAAAACATGACAGTACTAAGTTAAAGTAGTCGTAGTCTTACAACCTGAATAGGCCAGCACATCAACCCCAACTGTAGAGTGTTGCTGCCACGCAAATGTGTCAGTGTACTGCATACAACATGAACTCCATCTGCATAGGAGACGGCCTTATGAAGACATGAGGAAGGAACCTGAAAATTAGGAGGACGACATGGATGCACAAGCACATATCAATACACCATGCAGTGTAAAATACAACAACAATACCCACTAGGGATGTACACACAGTATTGACTACAGACTGCCCACATAGCTCTAGGGATCCCAATGTCACTGTGTAAGTCACTGTCACTTGGTCACACCCTTTGCAAGCCCATGGAAACGGGAAGCAGGAGGGGTGTGTGTCACGAACCCAAGCATCTAACCCAAACTCAGGACAAGCCTGCATGTGCCTAGCCGGAATACAGTGGATGCCCATGGGAGCCACACAAAGCAACACACTGTAAAAAAAAAAAAAAAATAAAATGCCCATGTGAGGGCCGGGGGGGGGGGGGAGGCCACCCAGGAAGTTCGAGGACAGGGTGCACACCAACACCCACCTGTGTGGATGTTGCGAGAAAACAAAAATACCTCCATGGGCTCATGGCCTGCACGGCTATGCCATTGTGGGAGAACTGCTGTCGCTCTCTTCACCCTCTGCTGCTGCATCAGGAGGCGGTGGCACTATGGGAGGCAGCCCACGCAAAGCCCTGGTATGGTCCTGCATGGCAGCAAGCATGCAGGTCTGGAAGGTCTGATTCTGGAGGATTAAAGTGCGGAGATCCCCATGCAGCATGTCACGGGTTGCCTGCACTTCTGCATGCATGGCCTTGTGGGATGCCCAGATCTCCTCACGTGTTGCCTGCAGCTCAGCTGAGAGCGAACATGTGAGCTGCTCCAGCTGCTGTTCTGCCCTAACATTTCGGGAAGCCTCAAGTTCAAGCAGACCCGGCCTGAGGTTATGGAGTTCCACCCTCAGGGCTTCCCTTTGGCCCTCTGACTCTATTGAAATGGATTCACGCAGAGTCTCCAGTGCCGCCCGTCAGTCCCTGTTGGACGCCAACATGTCTTCCCTGTGTGATTGGCAAATGGAGTCTGTTGCCTGCTGTTGTTGCTCCATCTGCCTTTCAGGGAGGATAATGGACGTGGCCACCCTCTCCATTGCCTGAGCCAACATTTCTACTGATGCTGCCTGTTGGGTTGCCATACCGTACATGGAGTTTTCCCATACAGTATTGCCTGGTGGCGCACGGCCCCCGCGTCGGTGGGCACCACACCTGTTCGGGGCAAGGCGATCTGACATGCTTTCATCCTTGTAAATAGTTGGAGTGTGGATTTGTCAGCATTTTCTTTTTTGATTTTTCCATAGAGCAATGGATTTTACTTTTTAATTTCTGTTTGGATTAGCTTTGTTGGAAGGTGACTTTGGAGACATTTTTGATTTCATATATTTTGGATTATGATTTCCTTTTTTTATCATTATGTGACATTCTGCATTGTTTTCCTTATGTCCATTGTTTGGTATTTGATTTTCTTTCACCACATTTTTTGTTCAATACATTTGTTCCCATACTTCAATGTGTGGTATTCTCTCATTCGTTTCATGCATGTCACTATGTGGGTTTTCACATTCACTGGCACCCATTGTGTGTGTGTGTGACGGACATGTGTTGATGTACATACATGCCATTTGGGTTGTTTCATGTAATGGGCATTTGAATGTCGTGTGTATGTTATGCTTGGTTGGTTATTTGGGCAGGGGTGGCATGCCGTGGGATTTTGGTGGCCATGAGGGCCATGATTGTGGGTCATGTTGACATGTTGTGGGGGAAATGAGTGGGGGCCTGCTGGCAGATGCCCCTCACTGATGGGGGTGGGGTGCTGGGGGACATGAGTGGGGGCCTGCTGGCAGGTGCCCCTCACTGATGGGGGTGGGGGTGCAGGGGGACATGATTGGGACATGAGTGGGGGCCTTCTGGCAGGTGCCCCTCACTGATGGGGGGTGGGGGTGCTGGGGGACATGAGTGGGGGCCTGCTGGCAGGTGCCCCTCACTGATGGGGGTGGGGTGCTGGGGGACATGAGTCGGGGCCTGCTGGCAGGTGCCCCTCACTGATGACAGTGGGGGTGCTGGGGGAAATGAGTGGGGGCCTGCTGGCAGGTGCCTCTCACTGATGGGGGTTGTGGGTGCTGGGGGACATGAGGGGGACATGAGTGGCGGCCTGCTGGCAGGTGCCTCTCACTGATGGGGGTGGGGGTGCTAGGGGACATGAGTGGGACAGGAGTGGGGGCCTGCAGGCAGGTGCCCCTCACTGATGGGGGTGGGGGTGCTGGGGGCATGAGTGGGGGCCTGCTGCAGGTGCCCCTCACTGATGGGGGCTGGGGGTGCAGGGGGACATGAGTTGGTGATCACTAGTGCAACGTGACACGTGGCCTGGCTGGGGGGCATGGCCATGGTGGACGGGCTGCCTGCGGGACATGTCCACGGGTGCAGGGTAGTCCCCTGTTGTGTGGGCTTCCTGCAGGGTCTGTGGAGGGGGTAGAGGGACACCTGGGAGGACCCACACTGCCAATTCACGTGTAGGACTCCCCACACACCACACTGGATACACGTAAACCGCTCTGACAGCAAAATCGTGTGTGAAACCTCCCGCGCACCCCAGTAATACACGCACCCCGCTCGCACAGGGCCAATCGCTTGTGAAACCTCCCGCGCACCCCAGTAATACACGTCCCCCACTCGCACAGGGCCAACTGCGTGTGAAACCTCCCGTGCAAACCAGTAACACACGTACCCCGCTCGCACAGGGCCAATCGCTTGTGAAACTTCCCGCGCACCCCAGTAATACACGTACCCAGCTCGCACAGGGCCAATCACGTGTGAAACCTCCCGCGCACCCCAGTAATACACGTACCCCACTCGCACAGGGCCAATTGCATGTGAAACCTCCCGCGCACCCCAGTAATACACGTACCCCGCTCGCACAGGGCCAATCGCGTGTGAAACCTCCTGCGCACCCCAGTAATACACGTACCCCACTCGCACAGGGCCAATCGCATGTGATAGTTCAGGCGCACCCCAGTAAGACACGTAACTACCCTCGCACAGGGCCAATCGTCTGCGAAAGTTCCTGTGCACCCCAATAACACACGTACCCCGCTCGCACACGGCCAATCGCGTGTGAAAGTTCCCGCTCACACCAGTAACACATGTACCCCGCTCGCACAGGGCCAATCGCGGGGGAAACTCCCTGCACCGGGGTGGACATGTATTTGGAGGGGTGCGCGGGGAGTTTTACTGGCGTTTTCATGGTTTGGGGCCTGTGTGCCATGTACGGGTTTTGTGCACTGTGCATGGTGCACGGGGATGGGATTGGGGTCATAACTGGCGCTGCTGCAGGGTCGCTGCGCCACTCTGCGCCACGGCTGGTTTTGGATGCTAAAATCCATGAATACGCTGTGCGCGGAAATGGATTTTAGCACACGTGGCTGGCGCAGAAAGTCGCACGTGCACACTGTGCGCCAGCCGCGTGCACCACTTGTGCGCTGAATACTATGAATTACCCTGTAAGTCTTAGAGGGAAAATTTAGGAATATTCTTGCTACAATAAGACAATCTAACTAACATTGGTATAAGAGACACTCAGAGGTTAGATGCATGAGCAGAAACTTGGGATCTCCAACCTGGTTTATAACTTGTGCTGAGTATGTTTTGGATGATCTTTTGGAGTGGATTCTGGAAACAAATGCAAAGAAAGAAAACCTTGAATACACATATGCATATGCTGTTGTGGATTAAAGATGCTCCTCAGTTTGGTTAGGAAAGTAACAACAGTGTGAATGAGTTCATTGAAAAGTATGTTACTTGTTCTTTTCCAGCTCAGCACATACATGCTGATCTATGGAACAAGGTGCACAAGTTTCAAAAGCATTCATGTGGAAAATACTGTCATAGAAAACACAAAAGTAAAAATAGGTACTAGCATTGCTCAGCTATACATTGCACATACTGATGTACAGTTTATTGCAGATGATTAAACAGCTTTTTTGTCATGTTACAGCATACATGGCAAAAGCAGACAAGAACAATGCAGCTCAAGTATGGGCAGATTCATCAGCAGATTAAAGTCTCAGTCAGAAATGTCTAAGATTTGGTTTGAAGATGCTCTCACATAGAGAGTGTGGTAGCTACGAAGCTGGAGATCAGCTAACAAGTTTGCCTCTGTATGGCCATAGCATTAATGTAGTTTGGTGAAGTATTGGACTACCTAGTACTAGAAATCGGGTATTGAAACCTTTGACTGAAATAGAGCAGCTAGCTGAAGCAGCACCTGACAGTAAAGGGATTTTGAAAACCAACTTCATTGACACATATTATCCAAATCGATCTAAGTTGTTGGAGGATATGTGTTTATATGAAGTAGTACAATGCTACTCATATTAAATATTGAAGCAAACAGGGACAGGGGTCGGTTTAACATACAAGGATGTAGTGGTTCTCTAGTGAGACATGAGAAGGCAAGTCGCATTAACCACATGAAACTGGCTTGAAAAACTGCAGAGAAAAAGGAATGATTGTATTTGTGTCGTGGAGAAAGTGATTTGCTTGGAAGTTGAACTTGAAAATGACCATACTGAGAAAACAGATGATTCCGGCTTTAAGGAATTCAGAAGCAAGAGCACCTTCATTCCACCAATCACTGTTCCATCAGTGGATATTTTTCAAAAGCAGGTCACAAGAGATCTTGAAAAAATATGAAACCACACAAACTTCAACTTATCAAGAACCTACATAGTGACAAATCCATTACTATAAGATCAGCTGACAAAGGTGGAGGATTAGTGTTACTGAACATCGTTGACTACGAAGAAGAATGTGAAATGCAACTAAATGACACCAACACGTATGCAAAAACAGATGTAGATCCAACAGGTGAGATCAAGACCAATCTTGAAGAATTATTAGAGAAAGCAGAAGAGCTAAAATGAATCAATCACAACACAAAGAAATTCTTAACCAACACAAACCCACAAATACCTCATTTTTACACACTCCCCAAAGCGCACAAAGACCTGGGTAAACCACCAGGAAGACCTATAGTGGCAGGAATTAACAGTATTTTGGAACCATTAGGGAAATACATAGATTTCTTTATGCAGCCTTTAATTAAAAAAACAAGCACTTACATAAAAGATTTGACTCACTTTCTACAATACTTAAACAGGATACAATACAATCCTAACCATATCATGTTCACAATAGACATCAAAAGTCTTTATACATCTATTCCCCAAAACCTGGTAAGAGAAGCAGTGGAATGGGTATTGTTACAAGAAGAAGAGATACCAGCCCAATAGGAATTCATTGCGGCACTGCTAGAATTCATAGGAAATAATTCATATTTCCGCTATAAAGAACAATACTATGTGCAGGTTGCAGGCACCGCCATGGGGGCAACCATGGCCCCACCCTACGCACATTTTTTTATGCATACATTTGAAACAGAGCATGTACTTCAACATCCTCTTTGGAAATAAGACCTTGCCACTTGAAGTAGGTACATTGATGATATCTTTGGTGTGTGGACTAATACAGAAACAGAAATTCTTATAATTCCTAAATTATCTTAATAGCATAGACCCAAGGATTCAACTTACACACGAATATTCACAAAACACCATACATTTCTTGGACGTCAAGATCATCACCACCGATACTAAATACAAAACAACTGTATTTTGAAAAAGCACAGATTGGAATAATCTACTCCAAAGACTCAGTTTTCATCAACCAAGTCTCATCAAAAACTTACCATACAGCCAAATGTTACGGGTGAAAAGGATAGTTAGTGATCCAGTCGATTACCAAAATGAGGTTGCAGAAATGGGCAAAAAATTCAATGACCGGGAATACTCAATAGAAGAGGTAAAAACTGCAGAGGCACGAGCAGCAACTCAAAAAAGAGAGGATTTACTGAAGCTGAAAAAGAAAACAGACCCAACACCACCCCTGGTATATGTATCAGGATATTTGAGTCAAAGTAATCAAATAAAAGAAATAATTAATAAGAACTGGAACACAGTTACATGAGACCAGAGAGTGGAACACTTGTTAAAAGATGTTCCTACCTTTACTTACTAACGGAGTCAGAACCTCAAAGAAAGGCTCATGAACACAAGACCTCCACAATAAAAAGAAAAACACAGATCAAATTGAACTTACCCTTTCCTTAATTGCAGTAACTGTGGATACATTCAGATGGAAGAATCATTTAGTCATCCATATACAGGGGAAAAGATCAGACTCAAAAGCTTTGCGACCCATGATTCACAAAGTATCATATATGCAATCCAATGTCCATGCGGCCTGTATTATATAGGTCAATCCCAAAGGGCAGACAAAATTAGGTGAAACGAATACAGATCATGGATATGAAATCACAAGGTTAAATCAGCGGTAGCCAGACATTGGCAAGAGAAAAAGGACAATTTGGAACAAATTAAGTTTATGGTTTTGGAAGTTGTGAGAAGAAGATATGAACACCTTTGAAAAAAGACTAGATGAAAGGGAAACATTTTGGATAGACAGAATGAGCTCACTGGTACCCAAAGGGTTAAATGAAGAGATTAATGATGTGTTATCTATAATTCAATCAGGTCATGATTGCCGCTTCTTGACTGTTAACAAACCAAGCGATAAAGATACAGCTTGGGTTGCATGATCGATTTATGGTTACCAAAAGCATTATGTTTCAGCATAATATTATTTTTTCACATTTTTCAGAGATTCTAAAGAGATATGCACAGATCATAGTGAGTTAATTGTTACCATAGGACCATTCTCTTCCTACACAACACTCACATAAAGTAGAAATGTCACTTTAAACGTTATTAGAATAGGTTCCTGGTAAGCCACAATGATTAACTTACATGCAATATAACGTTTCACTTACATTGAACTTGTATTACAAGCGACTTGAACAGAGACGTAATTCTGTCCAGACACACCCACAGGTTTGTATTCATGCAGATCAGCATATATTAAGCTTACACGCAATATAGTATTTTACTGACATTGAACGTTGAGCTGCTTTCACATGCAACATGAGCAGAGATGCATCCCTGTGCAGACACACCCACAAGATGTAGACATACTGATCAGCATACAGTACACAACACTACACATTGATACGGAAGACTCTTATTTCCGTGATATAGACACACACGTAGTCATGGTGAACGTACGCCTCGCATAGTGACCATGGCAACATTTAAATAGAAAGTGGAGCAGCGCACACTTGTGGCTTCACTCGTAGATGGACGGCTACTGATACGAGAGGTGAGTTTACACAATGCACCCGATCATTGGGAATAACTTAACATGGTTTACAGGTGGACATACATTTTTCAATTTATATAGGTCCCACATCTCTTTCAGTGCTAGCACTGCTACAGCATTAGAAGACACATATTACACGTGAGGGAAACACGTAGAGAGAGGTAGGTTTCTGCCAAACATGCACTAGTTGTCATGTTTTAAGTATATTTAAAGCTGAAGTTCAAATATAATTGACACATGCTCTTTCTTTTTCCAACCCGCTATTGTTGATGACATCTATTTTTGAATGTTATTGGCACGCATTGGTATGTTACTTTTTAATTATGTGTCTGTTTGAATATTTGAACTACATTTTGAATCTCACTGGGAATGATGACTATGTTTTCTTAATACACAAATATTGAAATCATGTTTGGAATAAAAACATGTGATATAAATGTAGCAAATAGTACAGCCCTGATGATGTTGTCTTGTTACACAGAAATGCATTGGCATATGTACACACAATACCCCTTTGGTATTTTATTTTCGCCTCACTACTCGCCACAAGAAAAAGATGGTTGACACAGGAATGTGCAATAAACAGTTCCTGGAGTTTTCATAATTTTCATTGTATTGTGTTCAAACAGAGACAATAATTTCCCTGACGAAGAACTAAGAAAGAACATAAATGCTGAATAAAAACAGCAAAACAAATCAAATAAATCACTGCAGCTCCTATTGTAGTCATCTGAGAGCGCCAGTTCTAATGAGGTGGTGTCACCTCATTTTCTTTTTGCTACCATATTTTGTGGTCCCTGTGTCATAGGACCATCCCTTTTCTGGCAGCTCCGGGCTTAACCAACCGAAAGCAATACTTAAGTTTTGAAGGAATTTTGAGATAAAGAACATTTGAAACAGAAAAGTGGTGCCCACCCCTACCCTGCATTTTTGCTTGGAAGTTTTCACACTTTTGAAGAATCCATTTCTGCTAAAATATAAGCTTAATTACATATCCAAAATGTTAACAGTACTTGGAGTTACTAGAGAAATAAATACATCAGCTTCTGGCAGCTGAATTGGCAAAATAGACTCAGTCATTCAAGATTCTGCAGCAGGAAGTCAAAATGTCCTTGGTGAGCTAATTATTCAAAATGATGTTTAGCTTGCTATGCAGGAAGTAGAAATTGCAATGAAGTAAAGTTGCAGATGTGAATTGTGGTGAAATTGTTAGTAAACCTAATATAGATCAAAAGGAAGTTTATTATAAAATGAAAGGTAGGTTATTCCATGGTTTACTGCATTACTGCATAACAAGCATGAATCCTCTTGTGTGCAGTACAAACCTGGATTATTGTATGTTAGTGGACAAGCAGGACCATGTAAATATTTTTTAATTAATGCAATAAGAGCTATGATTCAAAACGTAACAGAGTCCTCTTTGTCGTGTATTGTAACTAATCCAACAGGCT
This sequence comes from Ambystoma mexicanum, assembly GCF_040938575.1. Classification (NCBI taxonomy): domain Eukaryota; kingdom Metazoa; phylum Chordata; class Amphibia; order Caudata; family Ambystomatidae; genus Ambystoma; species Ambystoma mexicanum. The sequence goes on along the minus strand of NC_090928.1, from coordinate 827,126,400 downwards.
TAGCAGCATTTAATGTAGGAGGTGTTACCTTAGATCACCTGTTGATGTTACCAGAAGAGTATGACAACACATTAGAGTATCGAAAATGTATATCAAGTGCAGCACAAGAAGTAGGAAAAGTTCTTAGCACCTTGATTGTAGATAAAGTAAGTATGGTGTCTAACTTGATGCTAGCTTCCACTTGTTTGTGAATGCAAGAGGTGATGAAGACTGACTACCAACATTTTGTTTGGAGGTAAACATGTACTTGTTTTTGGAGACTTGTTACAATGAACTCATGTGAAAGGTCAACCAGTTTTCAGAATTATGTAATCTAAGGATACGCAAACAACTGTTTGTGCCCTCCCCGTCTTTCACGTGCAAAAGTAATACAAATAGAATAAAATAGACACACCCCGGACGGGGAATGAGGCAAGGAGAACAGGCTGCGAGAGTTCAAGCTAAGGTTTATGTAAGTAAATGGCATCCAAAGAACTCTGCTACCTATGAGAGTGCTCTGACAAGCAATAAGGTTAAAATACATTTTATAGGACAAATTTGTCATTGATGACACAATTAACATAGGGTACCACATTGGTCCTGCATTGGACAGTCCATATAGTGCCTATGGTGTGGGCGGCATCTCTTCCTCCAGGTTGGCTGCTTGGTTGGCTGCTCCGAATGGGTGAAGGTCAGGTCGCTGTGGAGCAGGGTGGCCACTAGCTAAACTAACATAATACATTCTCAAAATGCATGCACTAAATAACAATCATTCGAAGTCTTTGAACAAATCATCATGTCTCTATAAACTTCACACACGTGTCTATACTATCAATAACATCAGATTATAAAGGCATTAGGTTAAGGGTCTTGACTGCTATAATAACACTGGTTGAAGTGAGGGTGTGTGTTCATAAGAATCTCTGGCACGTTGACATTTGTTAGTAGTAGACAACAATATACTGCAGCAGGGGGTCTAATGTTAGTTGGGGGTCTGTTTGGTGGGCATCATGGCATGGTCAGCGGTCTGGCACATAAAAGGGATACCTTGCAGGGGCACGGGGTTACAATGGCAGTACTTTTCCACTGGTGATAGTACGGTGGCAAGAACACGTTTGTGGAGATGGATGAGCTATGTGCTCAGCTCATGCTGGTTCACACGCAGGACAGTGATCTCAGAGGAAGTGTCATGTGTTACATTTGTTCTTTGTTGAAATTACCTCTAGCTTCAGCGTGAGAATGGAGCTGAAGAGTTTGACAGTCAGAGTAGGAAAGATGGTGGGGGCCATGTGCCCTGCGTGCCTGGCCGTTGCGAGAAAGGAAAGAGAAGCGTTTTTGTATTATCGCAGTGAGGCCTAGTCACCAAGATGGAGTTGAAAGGGGGTACAAAAATGGATGCCCTGTGTCCTGCTCACTGGTCCCATCTACGTGAATGTTAACCAAAGTCGACATCAAATGAGGGCAAGGGGCGAACCCACCACTGGAGGCACTTGGTCCGAGTTTGTACTGAGAAGTAAAGGAAGTGAGGGGCCTGTTGGCCCCTCGCTCCCACACATTCCCCCCTTTCGCTACATCTAAAGTAATGAATTATGAGCCTTGTGCTCTGTTATTCTCCCTTTGGTAATACTCAGCTTCAGCAACAGCTTCTTCCCATGCTGGGGGATCTTTTATAGGCATCCATGCTCTGCATACAGTCCTCAAGCTATGCCCTCTTCTTGCATATTCATCAGGAGTGCACGTTAGGCATATCCCACCATCCCCATCCAGATCTACCCATACTTCTTTATACCATTGTAGCTCCCTTGGTTCTTTGATTGTGGTGTGGTATAAAATATCAACCCTGTCCCCATACTGCCTGTATATTGCAGTCATCCTGTATTTTGGGGGAACATACCCTGTTTGTATTTGTGCATCTATCATAGTTGCTAGCGTTGTCGGTCGGCCCATTGTTACCATCATCATAGCTGAGGTAGGAATACTTTTTACACAAAACCGGAGACCTAATTGCCACACACAGAAAAACAGCAGCACAAAGACGATGACAGTAACAAGTATTTTCATTATTACATTGACCCATGATGGTGTCCAGCTGAACATGTAGTCAAACCATATGCTTGGCTCTACTCCGCCCTCCGTTCTCCTAAACTGTGAACTGCTGATATCACATGAGAAAGTGTCCCATTATCTGCATCTTCAGATGGCACGAATGTGCAACACGCCCCCCCGATTTTTCGGCAAACACCGCCGTCCATTGCCGTGAGGAGGTCTAGAAAATATCGGTTTTGCATTGTCATTAGGCGCAAGGCATAGAGCTCTATCTTTATTACGTTGAACCCTTCTTCAGTGTCGTTGGCCAGTTGGATCAGCTCCCAGCGCACTATTTGTAACCATTTGGCATTGACTCGCGCCTGGAGCCCTGGCGCTAAGAGCGATGCAAAGAATGTCTCGGCGGATGTGAAGAGATTGTATTTTTGTGGGTTCTCCGCAATGAGTTTCCATGATTCAAACGAGATACAGTTGGATGATCTTTTACTTCGTGATAATTTTGTTTTCAGTTCTCGTTCGGACAACAGTTCGTAAGATGGTGGTTCTGTTTTTTCTTGTTGGGGTGTTGTTGATGGGTCTGCCGATTGCCCTGCTGCCGATTTGCCAGCCGATTCTCCTGCTGCTCCTTGGATGTAACTTTCGGGTACTACCATCATGGCCATATGTAGGGTGGCTAAGGTGCAAGTACCTTTCCAGGATGCAGGTAGGTGCAGGTAGGCTTGTTTACCACATATCCAGTACATGTCCATGAGTGCTGCGGTACCTTTCTTCATATCAGGAATTATTATTGTCTTGTTGCATCTCTTTGTCACCACCATGTTCACTTTCCCTTCCCCGTGGAAGCAGAGTTCATGCTGTATTTCCTTTTGTATTTTTATTGGCTTCTCCAGTGTGGTAATCCATGTTAGCTTAGTAACTTGTTGCGACCAGATAGGGGCACAAACTTCCTTCACCCACTGGAAGTCTTCCTCAGGTAGTCCTCTGAGCGCTTCTGCTTTGCACTCGATAGTTTCATCGTGCCATTTGTTCTCTGCATACCTCGTCCCCTTTATGACAAAAAATGGCTCTTTGATGCAAATTACTCCTTGATGCCTGCTGGTGCATGCCCTCTCATTTTCCAGCATTTCTATCATGACGGTGTGTGCCTGGAAGGTGCTTTTTATCCTGCACAGAACAAGATGAATCAAACACTGAGCCTCCGACAAGGGCACTTCTTGTGGTACAAACATTTTGGGCGTCCCTGATCCATGCAGTATGAGTGAATAGACATAGCAGCTTTCGTTTGTTGCCTGCTTTGCCGTGGCACTCATGTCCGAATACCATTTGTTAGATTGATTGGGGTGGTGGGGGTCTTTTATTTCGTCTAAACCCAGATTATGATTAATGGTGTATCTTTTCCCTCCCACCCCCCTTTTTTCTCTCCTCTTTCCCTCCTTCTTATAACTTCTTACTTTTCGATAATGAATTGGGAACACCCAGCCCAGGCAGTATCATTACTGTTAGATATGACATGTTTATACTCATTAGTAGCAGCAGTGTAATATGAGGTAGGTTCTATGGTTGTCTGCGCATGCATACTTGTGTTGGCCAAGTCACTCGGCCAATGATAGTCGCCATCATATGCATTTGTTTCATTGTCATTACTCATGCTTATGCCAGGGTGTAACAGGGAGATAATTGTTGGGTCAGCAGTGAAGTGCTCTAAAGCGTGTGTTACATTCACATCATTATCATCAGTGACATATGTTTCTCCCCATATTGTCTTTACTCCAGTCCATATTAGGCTTGACCCTTCTCGTATCAGTTGGGCCCCACTCCCCCCTTTGTGCATATCCTTAACCAGAGATGAGAGAGTGTAATACCAGGCCATGAAGAACAGCATCACAGAAAGCAAAACAGCAGCACATTTTAAAACACATTTGATATTGCTGTACTTATTGGCCCTACTGCCATCCCTATTGCTAGCTAAAATTAAATCAGTCTCTGTGAGTGCACTCCTTTCGGCCATTGTGTCACCTGGAGGGGCGATATAAATTTGTTAAGCGACCAGAATATGCTTATCATGTATACATATTTACACATGGGCCTCATCACGAGTTGGGCTGCATTCCCGGCTGTAATAGAGCCGACTGTAATAGCCCTAACACCGACCAGTCCGGTGGTATTATCACCAGATCACGAGTTGGGCCTTAACGGTAAATCCCATTCCTGATTGGGTCCATTGGATCCAATGGGGAATTTTCTGCGCTAATTATGCAGACTAATACAGCCGGCTGTAATACAGCTGAAAACAGGGATTTTCCCCTCAAGAAAAAAGCTGGAGGTAAAACAGTCGATTTAGCGCCCAACTCGTGATGGGGCCAGCCCTTAAATGCGGCTGTAATACCGTTACCACCGCATTTAAGGGCTACAGCCCAACTCGTGATGAGGCCCATTGGGCCTCATCACGACTTGGGCGGTAACGGTAACGCTATTAGCGCAGGCAGTATTAGCCCTACCGCCGAACTCCCTGGCGCTAATAGCGCTGGATCACGAGTTCGGCGGTAATGTCAGTCCCCATTCCCCACTGAGCCCATTCGGGAATGCCCCATTCCCCATTGGGCTCAATGGGGAATCTTCGCGCTAATACCGTCGGCGGATTTCCCGCCGGCGGTAATAGCGCACATTTTTGGTGGATTTCCCCCCAGCTCAGAGCTGGGGCGAAATCCGCCGAAGCCCTGATTCGGCGGACCCTTAAATCCGGCGGTAATAGCGCTACCGCTGGATTTAAGGGTTACCGCCGAAGTCGTGATGAGGCCCATTGTGTTTATTCATTATTTTCATTTACTTTAACTTTACGTTTTATATACATTTTTCTTTTATCAGCTTCACATATATATTCTTTTTATTTTTCATAATTTTTCATTTTTTTATTTTATATAGCGGTGGGAAGAATCAGCGAGAAAAAGAGAGTGGAAGAGATAGAGAAATAGCGGAAGGCAAATCATCTTTTCTGCTCCATTATAAGTTCTTCTCAATTGATCAGGTTTGATTAGTTCTCAACCTCAATTGTAGTGCTACTTGCACATGCCTGCTCACATTGAGGGAGTGCAGTATCGCGCGCACCTGAGAGGTGCAACACATACTTCAGTCCCTTAACCTTCACTGCAGTGGGTGTACTGTAAACCACCTCATATGGCCCATGGAACCTTGGTGAATTCCACCTTCTAACAAAACTCCTCACATATACCTGTGCTTCTGGCATTAGCGGCCCACTGGGGCTATCTGTGGCTGGCATTGCGGTGTCTGTTGCTGCATTTTCAGTGAACGGCGGTGCTATCTGTTGCGCTATGCTGCGTACCGCGCATGTCAGCTGGGTCAAGTATTCCTTAAATTCTTCCCCCAGCACTGTTGCAGCCCTGTGTGCATCTGATGCTCTTCTAATCCAGGAAAGTGGTGTGTGTATTCACCTTCCAGTCACAATTTCATGGGGGCTTAAATGGTGGTCTTTGCTTGGCTGTGTTCTTAATTGGAACGGTGCTAGGGGCAAGCAATACACCCAGTTTTTCTTCAGTGTGCTACACAATTTCGGTAGTTTACTCTTTTTTCCACCACCCCATTAGCCATCGGATGATAAATGGAACACAGTTTGTGCTTCATCCCTAGGAGCGACGTCACTTCTTTAAAGAGGTCATTCACAAAGTGTGTGCCATTGTCTGATCGTATCACATCACATATTCCCCACCGGGAAAACACTTCTCTCACCAAAAACTTATCTGCACACTTCGCATCTGGGTGGGGGCATGGTCCCACTTCCATACTACCACAATTAGATATCTTGCCCCATTGCATCTTTCTCCCATGCCTGCATAATCTATGTGGAGCTCTCTAAAGGGCACTACAGGCCATAGCAAAGTCACTCGTAATGTCCTCAAAGTCATCCCCGAATTGTATGTTTGGGATGTAGTACAATCTATGATAAATTTGGACAGATGTTCCTGTAGGTTGGGGACAAACCAATGTTCCTGAATGTCTGCAGCGATGTGTTGTTTTGCCACATGGGCCGGGAAATGCAGCTGTTGGAACGCTACCTCTAGTAATTCTACCAGCATTACTACCTTCCCTGTTGCCTCTTATCTCCAAATGAGGTCTGTAGGGGATAGTTTACCTCCCCGTTTACTCCATAATTCTTGTTCCTCTATTGGTGCTCTTCTCTGTAGCTCTATTAATTGTGTTATGGGCGTGTTGTTATATGCCTCTTCTAGTGGTTCTGTGGTGGTTGTTTTAACAATGCACTCAGTCGCGGTGGATACATTGAAATACGAGACCTCCTTCGCCTCTGCGTCGGCTGCCGCGTTTCCCAATGAGATTGCATCTGTGTTGTTGGTATGGGCTTGGCATTTCACCACTGCTACTACTGATGGTTCTGCTAAGGCCTCTATTAGTTCATTCAATAATGTGGCGTGCTGTACTGGTGAGCCATCTGCTCTTCTGAACCCTCTTCGACGCCAGCGCGATAGTCCTGAATGTACAGTGGTAGTTGCATACACTGAATCTGAATATATAGTCACTGTGCATCCTTTGGCTGTATGTAATGCTTCAATTAATGCCGTTAGTTCAGCCGCTTGTGCGGAGTAATGGGAAGTGAGGTGTTTTGGACGATCGTTTCATAGCTATCTTCCTCCATCCGTACTACTGCCATTCCTACATGTTTCTCTCCTGTTTCTGGATTTATTGGTGCTGAACCATCTATGAAGTATATTTCCCCTTCCTGCAGAGCGTTTTCGCTCACTTTGGGAATATCGTCACCCTCCCCCTCATATGTTGCACAATCGTGCTCCTGCATGTCTTCCACAATACACGGTTCTGTAATGAACGTTGCTGGGTTTACTGTTTTACACCTGACTACATGCACGTTGGGGCTTGAAATAATTATCTCATATGCAGTCGCTCTTTGTGATGTCAGTATTGACTTTGACCGCTTAAGAATTGCAAATAGTGAATGCTCTGCATACAGTGTTACTGAACATCCCATTACAATTGTGGCGCTCTTTTCAATGGCGAAGGCCGCAGCTACGAGGGCTTGTTCGAACGCGAAGTGTCCTTGCATTACTGCATCCAGTGTTCCGCTGTATTAGGCCAATGGCTTGTGGCCTAGTGATGTTTTTTGCGTTAACTCTGCAGTCATCAGTGTTCCATTGCAGTGTGAGAATAAGAAAAATTCCCTGTCATAGTATGGGTTCGTGAGAACTGGGGCTTCTGCTATGAGGTCTTTCAGTCTGAAGTACTGGGCCATCATATCATGTGTCCATTTTATTGGGGCCCTGCTCTATTGCGCTTCCTTTAATGCTTGCAATAATGGGCGTGTGTATGCTGCATAATCAAGTATCCATGCTCGGCAGTAGTTGCATATGCCAAGAAAAGTTTGCATATCCTTCACTCTCTTTGGTATTATTATGTTGCGTATGGCAGCTGCTCGGTCAGGGAGTATTCTTTTGCCATCTTTGGATATCAGCTGTCCGAGGTACAAGACCTCGGCAAGGCAGTATTTTAATTTCCCTTTATCAACTCCGTACCCTTTGGTGGCTAACACATTTAACAATGTTATAGAATCTTCTCTACATTTTTCTTCTGTTTTGCTGCGGACATGTAAATCATCTACGTATTGTATTATGGTGCTCTCTACATCAATATTTCCAATGTCTTCACGTAATACTCTGTTAAAAATGCTTGGGCTTTCACAATATCCCTGGGGGAGTCTGCAATGCTCATATCTGTTATTTCCCAGTGTGAACGCTGTGAGGTACTGTGATCCTGGGTCGAGTGGTATGGAAAAGAAGGCATTTTTCAAGTCGACTACAGTGAAACATGAAGATTCTTTGGGTATATTGCGCAGTATTGATGCCGAGTTAGGCACTAGTAGGAACTCCTTTTGGATAATGTCATTGAGTGGACAGAGATCTTGGATCATCCTCCACGCCCCTCCTTTTGCTTTTTTGATCAGGAAGATTGCCGTGTTGCATGGGGAATTCGATGGCACTATTATAGCTTGTCTGAGGAGAGCATTGATTGTTTCTCTAATCCCATCCTCTGCCTCTTTTGATATTGGGTATTGTTTCACTCTTGGTGGCATAGCATCTGTTTTGATATTTATCTTTATTGGCGTTACTTCATGTAATAACCCTACATCATGGGGGCCTGTGGTCCGAATCTCTGGCGCTACTTTCGCCATGTCTTCCTCAAATATTGTTGGTGGGGCATTCACACTGGCCAGAAGTGGGTTGTTTACCTCTCTGTACTGGATCATGATGTCACAAGGTATACTTATTTCCAATATTATCTCTCCATCACCATCATTATCAGTGAATAGTTCTTCGTCAGTTAGGTCTCTTAGCGTTATGTTTGGGGCTATGCATAGCACACTTCTCTACTCGCATCCATGTATGTCCAGCTCTATTACCACAATATGTTTATTCTATACCTGAACTGCCTTGATGTCTATGGGCAGTATAGTTCCTGGTACAACATCTGTATTTGTGATGGGGTGGAATACAAAATCTGATGGTATCCTCCACTCTTTTATCATTATTTCAGGTACTGCTCGTGCCAACACCTTGATGCCATAGATGAACATGTCAATGGGTATCCCTCGTACTGCAACCTCGTTTGTCATCGTGCTAATCATTAACATTGCTCGTACTGGGCATACTCCTGGGGTGGAACACACTATTCCCCGTTCAGTAAATGAAATGGTCATGTTCAACTTACTCAACAAATCTCTTCCCAGCAAATTGATTGGCGCGTCTTCATGATACAGTAAGGGTGCGCGCACTGTTTTTCCCCCTACAGTAATATCAAGATCTTTGGTTTAAGGAACTGTTAAAATAGCCCCAGAGAACCCCTGTGTCTCCAAATTCCTGCATGAGAGCGGAAACCGCCCTTCCATAAGACATGATTTTTCCACTCGTGAGTCTACCATAAAGATAAACTGCTTATTTCCTATCTCTGCCCCCACTAGTGGTTCTGCACGTAGGGTGGTGGACACGCAAGTGCTCCCTGTGGGCTGTCCTAATCTGTGTACCTTTCCTGAGAAAACATTATCTCCCACCACAGTTGTGCCGCGGAGCAGTGCAGGTGCACCATTTGCGGATGTCGCGAAAATGTTGCTGCTGACGTTTCGTATAGTGTTTTGTCTTGCCATGGGTTGTGAAGCGCCGTAGTGTGGTTGTGAGGGTGGTTGTCATTGCTGCATTTGGGGTTCATTATAACACTGGTCATGTGGTCTCCCCCCCATTGGTAATCCATAGGGGCTACCTGGATGTGGACATCCCCATACCTGTTCATTTTCCACAGGCGGTTGCCCTTGGAAATACCCTGAGGGCCGCATCCTGCAGTCTCTTGAATAGTGCCCCACCTCCCACAGTTCCAACACGACCCTTGTTATCCTCCTCTCATCCCTTGCCTGCCATATCCTCTGTTCCCCATACCTCTGAACTTCCCCCCTCTGACCATGGTACCCACCTCGTCCTCTTGCCGGCCTTTCTTGCCACTGAGATCCTCTGTTTTGCTCTTCTCCGTCCCACTGTCCTGGCCCTCCCGCTCCCCACACTGGAGCGATTCTTACTGATGTGCCTCCTGCACTTTCATCCCCTCATTCTCCCTATCTGTTGTTACGCTTGCGTTCATGGCACCGATCTTCACTAATTTGCTCTGCACCAGCTTTGCTGTGTCTGCCAACCTTTTTTGTGCTATCTCCTTTTCTCTCTCTTTGATCCTCCTATGATCCTCCTACAGTTGTGCACAATTATGCTCTGAATTTCAGGCCAGCCCTTGGCTTCTATCCCAGCTATTTTGTCCAAGGCCTTCTGTACCTCTTTCGGGAGCCCTTTCTTTATTATAAAATAGAACAAGGTGGTGGATTGGTTCCACGCCATACCAGTTTCACTTCTCCATAAGTCTTGCACACGTAGTATGAATTGTGTAGGATCTTCGTTCTATTCCATTGTGCATTGCATCAGTGTAAATCTGGACTATCTGGAAATGTGCGTCGCAACGCGTCCCATAATTGTGCTCAAACATTATTGAAGGGTGGTTCATCGTGGCAGTCACAACTCATAGCCACCCCCAGGAACCCCGCCTTCTCCCACACTACGTCTGCTTGATCACCTACAGCGGACACTAACAAACTCTTTACATCACCTATCGCTAATGGTACTCCTGCTGTGTTCTTCTCGAATGCGTGTATCCATTTCCCTGCCCCTCCCGCAAGTGGGGGGAGGAGTTTCAACAGGTTGTTCTTGGCCATCTGGGCCCATGGAATATAGTGTGGCCTACCTGCTCCCTTGTGTATCAGCGGCATCTGCAGCTTATGCCTCTTTCCTGTTTTATCTACCGTCCCTTTCTTCGTCTTACTTACCAGCATATCCCCTACTCGTCTTAATCTACCCTGCCATAGTGGGGGTGATCGTTCATTAAAGTAATCAAAATAAGATGCCAGTGGGGATCCCACAGCTGCTGCTCCCTCTTCATATTCATCTAGATCACTCCACACCTCTTCTACTTCCTCTTCTTGCTCATTATTCTCTTCCTGTCCTTCCCCTCGCTGGCTTTCTGGGGTGGCTGGTCATATTATTTTTGCTGGTTTATCGTTCAGATGGAACAGGAATTCTCCTGATCGCCATTCTTTTTCTCGCCATTGTGATGTGCGGGCTCCTTGTGATAATGTAGACTGTGCTGGCCCTGGCGTCGCTGGTGCAGATTCTCCTGTTACACTAAGCGGGAGTGTGAGGTCTACTACAGACAATGGTGGTACCTTCCCTCCCCCAGGCAGCACTTGGCCCCTGTCACATCTAGATCACTCCACACCTCTTCTACTTCCTCTTCTTGCTCATTATTCTCTTCCTGTCCTTCCCCTCGCTGGCCTTCTGGGGTGGCTGGTCATATTATTTTTACTGGTTTATCGTTCAGATGGAACAGGAACTCTCCTGATCGCCATTCTTTTTCTCGCCCTTGTGATGTGGGTGCTTCTTGTGATAATGTATACTGCGCTGGCCCCCGGCGTCGCTGGTGCTGATTCTCCTGTTACACTTAGCGGGGGTGTGAAGTCTGTTACTGACAATGGTGGTACCTTCCCTCCCCCAGGCAGCACTTGGCCCCTGTCACACAATGCTCTCAGCAGTGTTATTTCCATTTGTGCATGCGCTAACTGGCGGTTGAAATCTCTGGTTAATCGCGCTAAATTTAAAGCCCTCCTTTGTCATATGGTGGTGGCGCGGTGGCTACCACTCCGCCCAAGGGAGTGGGGGTGGGGCAGGCAGGTACATACAGATGTTCCCTGTATCCTACTGCTGGTCTTGTCATTAAGGGTATATTTTAGTTGTATCATTCTCAACTGTGGTTGTTGTGCATTCACCCTTTGGTGTTCCGTTTACCTCTTCCTGTGTTTTCTGCTTCTCAATTGTTTTATCTGTATTTACCTCTGCTGTGGGGGTAACCTCCTCGAACATTCGCCACAGGTCTAACACTTCGCTTCTGTTTTGCACTGTTTTCCCTTATATCTTGCTAATAGGTGTGTCACTACTAAATCTAATACCCTTTAGTCAAACGACCCTCCCTCTGGCCATATTGGTGTTACACTGTCCCCTTTTATCTTTGTCAACCACTGATCGTGATATTTTTGTATCTTTTCACTATACAATGGGATATGTTGACAAATGCGAGCTAATGGTGTTATTCTCCCCATGACGATGCTTCTCCCTGTACTTGTGCACCCAGCCTCACCTGAACTTCCCCCCTATCTCGTGTGCAATATTTCTTACCTTCTTTGGTATTCACACCCTTCAAACACCTCTCCCCTTATTGTAAATCAACAATATTATAAATGTTCTCAATCATTGACAGTTGTTGTTCCTAAATACCCAAATCACCTGTGTAATCATTGCATTTTCAATTCCAACATTTCACTTTTTGCATACATAACCAATCACTGTCAGAGCACATATAACGTCTTGACATACGTGACAACAATGAACATAAAAGACGTATAACAAATAACATGTACTACCTGCGCGCTTTTATTCCCCTCTTGTTCCCGTTACTGTAGGCTCCTTACCCCCTATTCTGCTCTTCTCATTCACTCCACTTCTCTTGCACCCTCTTACTCTTTCCCAAGAATCTTACTTACACAGAAAAATAACATTCTAAATTACCACTTCGAGTCTACTAAATATACGAGACCCCTACTATTTTCTCTTTATCTTCACTTATTTATCTGCACTGGACGAGACACTGCTACACAGCGCCGCCTTCTACCCCCTTCGGGCTAGGATACCTCTTCTCTTCTTTTTTATTCTCACAAAACCTACTGGCCATATAAAGATCAGAAAAGGCTCAACATCACTCATACAGACCCTATTCTTAGTTCTGACCCACTGCCACCTGTTCCCCTGTTCCCTTATTCTTCCCCTTACCTTTCCTTGGGAACTTTCGCAACCGGTACTCATGTGTTCAGTCGGGTAATCCAAGAGTCACCGTTCGCGGTCTATCCACAATCTGGTTCGCACCCCAACCAAGCCTTGGCCCGCCTCGGCGAGCAGTTTTTACTGTTGGGTATTTGTCAACCGGGAACCCTTGACCTTGTCTCGTTGTGCGCACAGGCTGGTCAACCGCGGAGGCGATGGTTTTGCTGGGGGCGTCCCGGATCTCACCGCACGGTGCGGGCCTCAAGGCACCTTCCCAAATCACATTGCAGGGGTTCACCAAATCTTTGTGCCCTCCCCGTCTTTCACGTGCAAAAGGAATAAAAATAGATTAAAATAGATACACCCCGGACGGGGAATGAGGCAAGGAGAACAGGCTGCGAGAGTTCAAGGTAAGGTTTATGTAAGTAAATGGCATCCAAAGAACTCTGCTGCCTATGAGAATGCTCTGACAAGAATTAAGGTTACAATACATTTTATAGGACAAATGTGTCATTGATGATGCAACTAACATAGGGTACTACGTTGGTGCCGGATTGGACAGTCCATATAGTGCCTAAGGTGTAGGCGGCATCTCTTCCTCCGGGTTGGCTGCTTGGTTAGCGGGAGGATGGACGTCAGGTGTCTGTGCTCCGAATGGGTGAAGGTCAGGTCGCTGTCGAGCAGGGTGGCCACTAGCTAAACTGACATAATACATTCTCAAAATGCATGCACTAAATAACAATCATTCGAAGTCTTTGAACAAATAATCATGTCTCTATAAACTTCACACACATGTCTATACTATCAATAACATCGGATTATAAAGGCATTAGGTTAAGGGTCTTGACCGCTACAATAACACTGGTTGAAGTGAGGGTCTGTGTTCATAAGAATATCTGGTATGTTGACATTTGTTAGTAGTAGACAACAATATACTGCAGCAGGGGTCTAATGTTAGTTTGGGGTCTGTTGGATGGGCATCATGGTGTGGTCAGCGGTCTGGCACATAAAAGGGATACCTTGCAGGGGCACAGGGTTACAATGGCAGTAAGTTTCCACTGGCGAGGATACGGGGCAAGGACACGTTTGTGGAGATGGATGAGCTATGTGCTCAGCTCATGCTGGTTCACACATAGGGCATTGATCTCAAAGGAAGAGTGATGTGTTACATTTGTTCTTTGTTGCAATTACCTCCAGCTTCAGCGTGAGAATGGAGCTGCAGAGTTTTTCAGTCAGAGTGGGAAAGATTGTGGGGGCCATGTGCCCTGCGTGCCTGGCCGTTGCGAGAAAGGAAAGAGAAGCGTTTTTGTATTATCGCAGTGAGGCCTAGTCACCAAGATGGAGTCGAAAGGGGGTACTAAAAAGGGATGCCCTGTGTCCTGCTCCATGGTCCCATCTACACGAATATTAACCAATGTCGACATCGCATAAGGGCAAGGGGCGAACCCACCACTGGAGGCACTTGGTCCGAGTTTGTAATGAGAAGTAAAGGATGCAAGGGGCCTGTTGGCCCATCGCTCCCACACACAACTACTGTTAGTATTGGTCAATTTAACACCTGGTATTGTTTTGAATTGAATTCCAGGAACATACCATTAGTATGAGGAAATCTGCAGACTTAGAGTATGCAGAAATGCTTCATAATATTTGTATAGGTGTTCATGGGGAAAATGTGAAAGCAGTCTGTGAGAAACCTGGAGGTGTCTCACCTGCTAGTCCCTGGGGATCTGTCATCCAGGTGGCCAGGATGAAGCTGTCGCATTTGGATCCAGTTCCTGGGGGTGGACCAGTGCGGGAGGATCACCTGGATGAGAGGTCGCCGGGGAGTGGAAGTGGTACACCGCAGGGTGAGACGTGCTATCCCCTTCCTAATAACATCTTTCCCCCATCCTACCTGGTAGGATACCTAGACATTCAAACCCTCTTTTCCGATACAAAACGCTTTCTCACAGACAGTTCATCGTGAGCAACAATGGACTAACACCAGAGCCGTATACCTGACATGTCCCGACACAAGGCAGAGTCAGGTAATTACTGATAATTACACACATCTGACTTCCATCACATTTCCCTACATCGATAAAAGGCAGAGCACAAAAGCACACTTTGAGTAAGACAAAATGCACAAGGAAGCAGCAATTCCGAGATGTCAGTTTAACCCAAGGAGAAAGGCGGCAAGACCAGAGAGGGTTACAGAGAGGGAACAAGCCTTGACCTTTTCGGAGAAAAACTGTGACTTTCAAGCAGCCTTGAGGAAGAGAAACATAAGACCGGGAATTACAGCGGAACAAAGGTTTAGTTTGTATTGGAGGTACACAGGGCCCTTTTGCATTGATAGCCAAGATGGCTAGAAGCAATTGCCGCTGTGGTACTGTCCTAGGCTCTGACAACAGAGCAGCACCAGTGAAGTCAGCACAGCCAGTGGGTCAGAGAGACTGACAGCAGACCAGACTGTGTTACGCTCAATGTTGCAAGCAGCAACATTGTATGAGCAAAGATGACTCATATGTGATTGATCTTTATGAAACCAAAATAGGTACCAGATATAGAGTGGTCAGGCACTGCATGGGTGCTTATTCAAAGGTGTCTGTTTAGTATCCAACTGAGCATGTGGGAAGTATTGAACTGTGAAATCAAAGTGGTCCTACAACAGATCAAACTAAATCCTGCACACATTCAAACGCCTTTGATAGCTAAAACAAACTGTAATTGGTCCGGCCTGGCTCAGGGAGACAAATTGTGAAAAGGGGGATCTGGACCTGACTGAGGGGCATCCGGAGTGAATTGGAGTCACCTGAAAAGAGATATATGAATGGTAATTGGTCGGAAACCGGGCCGATGGAGACTAATTGTGCAAAATAGATCTGATCCCAGTTGAGGGAGATCCGGGGTGAGCCGTGATTCACTGAGAAGGATTTGTGGATTAAAAGGGATCTGAACACGGCGGAGTGGGATCCAGGGTAATGCGTGACTCACAATATTTGAATACTTGGAAATTAACTTTTTTTGTTTGATTCATCAGGCCCTCTGAAGGAAGATACTTTTTGATAACTTGAAAGACTTGGGCATAGAAGGCCCTAATGCTTGTAGCAGAACTGTGTCTTTTTGCCAAAGAAGCCCAAGAGTGTGCTATGCTCGCGTGAACAGCCTTGTCCTGTGCTGAAAATGCTGGGAACGGAGGCCAGCGGCCTGAACATCCTGACTAATCATTTTGAGAACACTTCTTTCTTTTCATGAAACTTTCCCCACACTATTTGTAATTTAGCAGTAAGGATTGGCAAAAGTATTTTTTAGTTTAGGCCCTTTTTTTTTTGACAAGACTCCACTAGCACTGCTTTATTATTATTGGATGTTCATAGCTTGCTCCCATCTTAGATTTAGGTTTAGATGGGTGTTTTTTTACACCCTTGATAAAGTTCAATACATACTCTTCAACTGTGTTCACTTGTGTCTGTCTTATTTTGAGACCATGCCTTCCTTACATGTCTTAAAGGGAAGATTGATTTCTAACATGTTTCATGCCGATTGCAGTCTGTTTGATGTTGTGTTGACTCTTAAGGAAAGAAACATTTCTTGTGTTGGTTTGATGTGCACACTTGCAGAGTATAATATGTTTAATTCTTCAAAGATACCACGAGAGAAGCAATATATTGTAGAGAGAAAATTGTGTGATATTTTAGATGGTCATTTTAGAGTGGGATAAGAGAGTCCAAGTTTGATTAGGTCAACTAGAGAATTACATTTCTAAAACAGGTCTGGAAGGAGATTTAAAACTGTGCATCAATGCACGACTAATGTTAAAGAGGTACTTGAATGTAGAAATTGATCTAGATAATGGAGCGATAGAAGAGTGATTGCATTTCCCACTTTTTCTCACAGTACAAATATTGAACATGTTGAAGTTAAGTTTGATTTTGTTGAAGGAATTCACTTCATATATCGGACCTCTTAATGTTTCTTGCTTATTAAGGATACCTTTGTGAAAAGATCAGAGTTTTCATTGTCCTCTTCTTATGTAATGACTATTCATAAATCACAAGGGTTGACTCTTGAAGCACCACACATTGACATTGGTCATACAGTGTTTAAAGAAGGAATGTCTTATGTAGCTTTGTCACGTGTGAAAAATATAGAATATTAATTTTTAATAAACTTTGATGAAAGAAAGTGACAGCTGGCAGGTTTGTGTACTATATGCTCCTCACCTGAACCTTATACCTTTACCTGTGAAGCACTCATCCAGGACATGTAAGGAGCCCGTGAAAGCACAAGGTTTGTGCAATGTATGCTCCTCCCCTGAACCTTATACCTGTACCTGTGAAGCACTCATCCAGGACATGTAAGGAGTCTGTGAAAGCACATTCAAATGAAATCATTCTTTGTAAGACAAAACAAACTGAATTTAACAGTTAGAGAGTCATACAACTATAACATTCTCTCATTGCAAATTTAGTAATGAAACGAAATTTGAATGCTATTGCAATACAGCTTTGTGTATGTTGTTTCAAATGTCTACATTGATGTGAGAAATAGCTTGCACAGGATAGAAGCAGCTATGTATGGAACTTTAATTTCTTAAAATATCTGTAGATGAAAATCCGCACATTTTGCATTCGACAATGTCAATTCAAAATGTAGTAGCTGTTGCAAGTGGAAATCATTTTTTTCTCAAAATACATAGAAAGATAGTCAAGCATTTGCAGTGATTGTCTTTGGAAACTGTTAATGTAGATAGATATGTAGGAATTAGTTACAAGTGGAATCATATGTGTTCAAAATGTAAGAAAAGTTATTCTACTCCAGATCTCTGTGAGCGACTTGTGCATCTGCATGTGCCTGATCAGAAAAATGTACACTTTTCTGATCTTGCAATTAAAGCATTCCATGATGTGCATGGCAGTGACTGTGGTTGTAATTTGCAATCAACACTGCAACATCTAGTTTTTAACAAGCATGTATTGATTGTGTTTCAAAGATACAGTGTAGATGGTAGGAAAATTAACACATCAATACAGAATTATACATTTGGTCATGTTTCTGTTAGTAAGAAAACATTTAAAACATGTGCAATTATTTTTCAAGAAGGGGCATCCATTAAATTTGGACATTTCACAACAGGGGTGTGTACAGAACTAGATTGGTATGATTGTAATGACACTATAGTGACACATCAAGCAAGATTGGCAAAGGGGTTTATAGAAACCTAATGTTGTTAGAAGCAAGGTTTTAAAATGTATGTGTAATATTATGTGTGAATATAAACATGCAAAATAAAAGTTTCAAATGGAAGGATAGGAAGCCATTAAAAAGGTTGTTTTGGGGGATGGAAAGAGGGTGGTGGAGTAGGGAAGGAAAACGCATAAGTATGAAACATGTGTCAACGGGAATTAAAATAAAAAAGAAACATATTTTAAGTGTTTTTGAGCTAGCTTATAAATGATATGTCCAGTTACATTTTTGATGTAATCAGTTAAATTCAATGTAATTAGTGTTTTCACCAGTGATGGCATCAGTGAAGCGATTTGTAATGTCATTAGTGTTCTTATACAACATGTAATTAGTGATGTCATTAGTGATGCCATCAATGACATTTGTGATGTCATTTTTGATGTCCTGGGTGTTAAACCTAGCAGTGCACGGTGGTGGCGCGAGTTATGGTTGCTTAGCTTACCATAACTGGTGAATTTCAGGGGTTTTTCAGTTTTACTTGGAACCATAACATCCCTTTAACAAAGTTTTTTCATTGAATTTCATAGGTTTGTATTAGTCCAACTTAACAATAATGTCCCTTTAAAAACGTTTTTTTAGTGAATTTCATAGGTTTTTACCAGTGCATGCTATTTTCCTACAACTTACTAATGTCATACTTACCCAATATACACACATCTATACACTTATTGCAACTATTTCAACTAGTTTTGCATCCATAGATGTCTACGAACTTCTGACTTCATAGTGGACCTTCATGATAAGATATCTGCTTGGTGGACAGTTTGGAACTTCATTTTCTACTGATCTAGGAACTTCCAACTTCAAAATTTCCCTTGCACAGCTCCAACACCTATTCCTACTCATTATCCATTAACAATCTAGTACACAGTACATCCTTTTAGCAAAACTGCTATTTATCTTAAAATTGCATCAGCTAATGCCATCCCTCCTCCCCAAGAGCCACCACTACTGCTGTAATGAAGGAGCATGAGAAACAGTGCCCCCTAACTTAGAAATAACACACACGCAACATTTTCCCTTGTCCACCTACCCCTCCATATTAGTGTTTGGTTGCTCTTCCCTCATTTCCCTCCCCACCTTTCGTTCTCAGCTCTCCTGCCAAAAAAATACATCCAAAAACAACAAACAACATATTCCTTTAGGAACCACCCTTCACAGTTAAAAAATAGAACAAAAAAAATGTATAGACTCCATCTACTTTATATTTCTCAGTAAAATACATAGACTAAATAAGATTTTACAACATTTCTATTTGCATTTTGTGTTCTGCTAATGGGAATATTGTGGCGTTCATCCTCTGTTGCAGGGACTGGAACGGTGGATACCGTCCCAGCAGCCCAAGCGAAGCGAGGGTGGATAACGAGGTCTCTGGACCATTATCCCCCCATTCCAGCCCCTGAAATGGGTGATGAAGGCCATTAGCACCCTAGGTTCCCAAAGCAGGAACCCGGGGTGCTAAAAAATAGGATTTTTCTTCCAACAAAGGGACGCCTGCAGCGTCCCAGTATAGGAAGGAAAATCCTTTTCCAGGATGGCGACCATAGAAAGGGAAGGTGAGGGTTCCATACAGGGGCCTTTTTTGCTTTCCATAACAGCCTGCAGAAGGCAAAAAGAGAACCCTATGACCATATTACCACACGCACATTTTTCTTCCCTTTCAAATCTATCCTAATTTCGAATAACTTTACCACAAAGCCAGTCCCAGGTGGACATGGCCACTTTAATCCTATGTTTTGTTCCTTGTGGTCATGGCTAATAGCCAGATTGTCTGGATCATGACCTTATTCCATGACCCAGACAATCTGGCCACTGCCCATGACCATAGGCTACCCCTCAGTCACTAAAGGTATACCGCTATTTTCTGTAGCTACATTATTGACACTTGTCAAATAATAAAACACTGGCACATTTGCAAAACCATACTTGGAGGTCCTTGCCAATGCTCCTTACGCAAGTTTGCTGGAAATCCACCCATGTTTTATTTTTTCAAAAGTGTCAAATGTATTCACATACAATCATCATATAACCAAGCCCACACTTGACAAAATCCATTCAGACTTTACGAAAACATCTAAATCTAGATTTATAATCTTTTTGCACACCTTTGTGTAGATTTGTCAAATGACACCACATTTATAAGTCTTTACAATATTTTGGGACCCCCATTCTAATTTTGCTCCCTCTTGACAGAATCCCACCAAACTTCGCAAAAACATGTATATCTTGATCTATTATCAGTTTGCCAAATTAAGTATAGATTCATCAAATGGCACCTCATTTATAAGCCTTTACATTATTTTGGGACCCCCCTCTAATTTTGCCCCCTCATTACAGAATCCCACCAAACTTTGCATACTCACTCGGAATCAGCACAGGAATATACATGCAAAGTTTCATGCAGTCCCATTAAGTGGCGCCAAAGTTATAAGCCATCCAAGAACTTTCACAGGACTGTTCGCGAACATCCAAACTGTTTGCTGACTTTCGCGGCAAAAAACACCAATTATTTTGCTTCTTGCAGCCATAACCCATCCCATCCTCATCACCTCTCACCTCCCCAGAGGTTATTTGATAAGTTTGACAAGTGGAATGCTGTGTTTTTTCATATATTTTTACCACAATGTCTGCGGACATCGACTGCTGTCCGCGAATCAAAGATGGCGGCCGTTTCTAAAAATCTGACGCACGTCACGCTCCTCACCATCCAATCAGCAAACACGTTGCATGTCCGCGGCCATGACGCAAGCCGATTATCCAATCAGGACACTTTCTGCAGACCGAAAGGGGAAGTGTGTCCGCGGACCGGACATAGATATCACACATTTTTTGTGACCTACTTTTTGGTCATTTTAAATAAAACTACTGGATGGATTTTCACCAATTTACAAAAGCACGCTTTCGGGAACAAACCGCTGCTCCTGCTGCAAATTTGGTGAAAATCTATCCAGCGGTTTGGGATGTAGGCATGAGCAAAGATTTTTCCCCATTCAGTCTATGGGAAAAAAAGAAATCTTGGGAACCCCCCTATAACTTTGCCCCCCTGGACCAAACCTCATCAAACTTTGAAAAAAAATTCAGAGTGGGCCATATAAATATATACATTCAGTGAAAAAAATTGTTAAAGGGACGTTATGGTTAAGTTGTGCTACTAAAAACCTATGAAAATCAGTAAAAATGTTTTGTTAAAGGGACATTATGGTTCGAAGTAAAACCAGAAAACCCATGAAATTCGCAAGTTATGGTAAGCTAAGAACCATAACTCGTGCCACCACCGTGCACTGCTAAGACTTACACCGAGGACATCAAAGATGAAATCACAAATGTCATTAACAACATCACTGATGACATCACATGTGCATTTACTTTTCATGAACAGTCTTGAAAGGGGCCCCTAGGAGACCCTGACGTCTATGGAAACAAGGCGAGTCACCACACACGATAGAGATGCCAAACACAAGGTTTTATTCCCAAAGCTAGGGTTTTATTGCAAAGCAAAAGTCTCAGTTGGCCAACTCAGTCTCACACCCCACGACGTGTATCTCTAGACCTCGAGGGATGCAAGAGAGCGAATTACGTACATCAGTTACATATATACAAAATTCATATCAAACAATCAGCTATGACATGTTTAACACCCCCCCTTTATTGGGTTTCTTTGAACTTGGTGTGATGATGGACATCTCTGACCATTATGACACCTTCAAACATCTATTCTAGTAACAATTTGCAATTTGTGAGTGCGAAGGCATCTTTCGGTTATTGAATAGAATACAGCGCTTCTGTTCTTGGAAGCGAACTACATACGGGGGGGAGTTGCATTCCGGACCTTGCTATCTATCAGGTGCTATTTGCGTCCTGGAAGCCGACATGCTCTAGTGGGCTTATCAAAGGGGGCCGTAAGAAAAGCATAATTCAAGCCTTTAGCGGTATTATTCTAACATATTCTACCATATAACGAGACTGGCTGGCAGCTGTGAAATGATTAAATGCCCTGCAGCTCTGCTTCAAGGCTACATTCGGGAGGGAGCTGGGCATTCTTCCTGGCGCTGCCTACGTTTGTGTTTCAGCGAACCCTTGTTATACTCACGGCCCTGCGGCCTTGTCCTTTTCACATACAGACACCAATGTTCCACAGTCGAGCAGTGTAAGCGGAAAATATACTGCGAAGTAATAGGAACAGAAAGCAATGAGCAATGGTTAGAAAACAAAATGGCAATTCTTGTTACATCAAAATGGCCGTTCATTGGCAAACTGGAAAACCAATATCATGTCATATCGTGCATGAGACGGTTGGCCCACGTCCACCAAAATGCGTTTGCGGTCTCAAAGTAGAGGTATCCGTATTTCTAGACTGACAGTCTGTACAAGGGATTCTTATTATAATGTTGACAAAAAAGTGTCAAGGATCATTGGAATAAATATCATGAGCTACGTAGTGCATTAGGCAATGCATTGATATATATAGCATTCTCTTATGAAGTTCTTTCCAGTATACTAAGCTACTCATTTATAAACATAAGCATTGTGTGCAGCATACATGATGGAGGTGCAATATTCATAATCTTCCGATGTTGAATAGTGAAATGATAATTGCTTTCTTATTAGAGTTTTGCATACTGTGCAACATGTGATACGTAGCTAATAAAACCCACTTACTACATAATTTCATTATTACCTACAAAACACAAAGACACAACAACACATACAAATTGAGTATATAGAGGGAAAGTGAAGTAAGCAAAAAAGCAGCAGTAGTACCAGAAAGTGTTCATAACCTAACGGATTATCTTTCTGCAGAGAAATGATTGCTGTGTTTCAAAGCTGCTACTTCCCCTATGTATATGTATCACAAGATGTGGCTGGACCCTAAGGAAAGTAGTGTGAGTATAATGTATACAAATATGAGCATATAAAGGGAAAGTACAGTAGTAAAAAACAACAGAACTATCAGAAAGTGCTGATAACCCTACTGATTATCTTCATGCATAGAAAGGATTGCTGTCTTTCAAGCCTGTGTCTTCCCCTATGTATATGTTTCATTTGATGTGAGTGGACCCTAAGGGAATTACTGTAATAACATACTTGAAGGATAAGTCTACAAATATAGTACCTTTTGAATTTTTAGTTCCTGACTGTTACTGAAGAAAACCATGTGGCCTAGATATGTCAGTAAAGGAAAAAAGGGGGAGCCAGACATGTGATGTCATCAGTGATGTCATCAATGACATTGGTGGCATGAGTTATGGTTGCTTAGCTTACCATAACTTGCAAATTTCAGGGTTTTTCCGGTTTTACTTTGAACCATAACGTCCCTTTAACAAAGTTTTTTTACTGATTTTCATAGGTTTTTAGTAGCACAACTTAACCATAACGTCCATTTAACACAGTTTTATTCACTGAATTTCATAGGTTTTAGTATCGCAACTTAACCATAACGTCCCTTAAACAACTTTTTTTCACTGAATTTCATAGGTTTTTAAAAGCACAACTTAACTTTTTTTATTTTTTTTGCAAAGTTTGGTGAGGATTCGTCCAGGGGGGGCAAAGTTATAGGGGGGTCCCAAAACTTTTTTTTTCCCATAGACTGAATGGGAAAAAAATGTTGCTCGCGCCTACCGCCCAAACCGCTGGACGGATTTCCACCAAATTTGGACCAGGAGCAGCGGCTTGGTCCTGAAAGCGTGCTTTTGCAATTTGGTGAAAATCTGTCCAGTAGTTTTTTTTAAAATGACCAAAAAGTAGGTCAAAAAAAATTAGTGATATCTGTGTTCGGTTCGCGGACACACTTCCCTGTTCGCTCCGCGGACAGTGTCCTGATTGGCCAATCGTCTTGCGTGATGTTCGCTGATTGGACGGCGTGGAGCGTGAAGCGCGTCAGATTTTTCGGTAGCGCCCGCCATCTTGGATTCGCGGACGTCCGCGGACAGCGTGGTGAAACTTTGTTCAAAATGTGTATTTTGTAGAGTGTGTTGGTGTGTAGGAGTGTTTGGGGAGGGTGGGAGTGTATGAGATAGGATGAAAGTTGTGTTTTTTATGTGTTAGACGTTCTTTTTTTGTTCGATTTGTTTGCGGACATCACGGGTGTTCTGAAATGTTCTAAATAAACTGACTGGGGGGTGTTCTAAGGACTCAATACGTGTCCGTTTTGTTCGCAAGCTAAGTGAAACTGTTCTAAGAACACCCACGGTGTCCGGGGTGTGTTTGTAGGGGGTGTCCTGAAGACGCTGTCTATATTGTTCTCTGTCAAGTTGAATGTGTCCTAAGAACACTCGCGGTGTCCTGAAATGTTCACAAATAAACAAGATGGTGGTGTTCTGAAGATGCTTCTAAGAACACTCCCGGTGTCCTGGAATGTGGCCATGCACCCAAGACTCTATGCCCTGGCAACAACCACCGCAGCATATCACATTCATATTTGCTTATAACTTTGGGTGAAAAACAAATGTATAAGGAAGAAAGGTATTAGATACTATGGATGTGATATGCTGCTATGGGTGTCCTTATTATTGTATACTTACTGTTTGGTCTAGTAATGGGAGTCCATGTTTTTCTTCTTCATTTCTGTGATAAAAGAAAATAGCATGTTAGTATTAGTATTTTGTAATGACTTATTACATTGTATAAGCAATATACTTTTATTTTTAATCGACCCTCATATTTAGTAGAGTACAAATCCGAGTACTGTGCAATTTGCTCAGTTTCTGTATTTGTTGCTAAAATCATTGGGTCTGTGGGAGAAAAAAAAAATCCATGTTGGATTAAAAAAAAAAACTCTTTTCTGTTATGCTACAGTTTGTTTGTTTGTTTTCAATGTTCACTTTTTGTTTATGGCTAATGCTTTATACTTTGCTTTGTTGTATTTTTTTTGGAGCAGTAACAGATTCTTCATTTGTTTTGATATTATAAAATGTTGGAGCAGTTAGATACCAACTGGCGTATTCTAACTGTCCACTTTTTTAATATATTTTGATTTATCTTTTTGGATATTGTTAAATTTTGGGACAGTTAGATACCAATTGGCGTATTCTAACTGTGTATTTTTTGGCCTAATTTTGTGGCATTCATTTATCTGATTAGTTGTTGTAGAATCTTTGAGCTGTTAGATAGGTTTTGGAGTATTCTAACCGTTTATATTATTTTAACACAAATTTATAATTTTGGGACAGTTAGATACCAATTGGCGTATTCTAACTGTGTATTTTTTGGTCTAATTTAGTGGTATTCATTTATCTGATTAGTTGTTGTAGAATCTTTGAGCAGTTAGATAGCTTTTGGAGTATTCTAACAATTTATATTTTTTTAACACAAATTTACTTTAAATACAGTTTATTTATCAAATTTTGGTTTTAAGAACATCAAATAAGCTTTTGTAAGATTTGCTGGTAATCTCTGCTTTAGAGTACTGGTACTATCATTACATTCAAACCATCCACATTTCTTTTTTATATATGCAGTGTAGTGCCCTGAATTGGTTGTGGCTCCTGCGTGGTAGATTATACCTATTGTTGTGAAGGTTTTCTTACCAAGTGATATTTGACCATTTGTGAATCCAGTCAGCTTGCAGTTGTTTTTGGTACCATCTGCATTGTAACGTAGAAGCATTAGTATTACGTATTTACTATGTGTTTGTATTACTAACGTGGAGCGATTATCTGAATTGCAGGTAGAGCATAATCTACCATGGTTTGCATTTTGTACAAGTTGCTGAAATGGAATGGATTCACAATTTGGTATTGATATATATATGAAGCGTTCATTGGGGATTTCGTCTTGTGTCACATTGTTGCAGAGAGTGCATGTATGTTTCCACATGTATGAAATCTGAAAGATTTCATTTATAGGTATGTTTTTGTTTTCCAGTACTTGTAGTAAGTACATTAGACATTCTTGTGGATCTTCCTGTGAGTTTATAGTGAATTTCACCATTCCAGCACAGTAGTCCAATTGTCGTCTTATTCCAAAAACACTATATGTGTTGTCAGGATTGTTTGCTGCATTTCTGTGAAGTACTAACATTTGCAAACACAATGGGTCTGTACTGTGTAAGTAAATGTTGTCAACAATTGGTGGTAATTGAAATAGACTATTCATTGCTACATTTGCATAGCAACTTACACCAACTATATTTGAGAATTTAAATGGTCCAGGTAGTTCTGTATCTAACTGCTTTTTTTGGAGTTTGTCTTCCTTCTTTAAAGAAGTACCTGGTTTACTTTCTCTAATTGATTCTTTTTTGTTTGTGGTACTTGATGAAGTATTAGTTTCTTTACTCTCTTTGGATGATTTGCAGTGACGTCCTGTTGCATTTCTGTTTGATTTAGTTTTCTTTTACAACGTTTTAGTTTTTGTGGAACAGAATATGTGTTTAGATGGGGAGTGTATAGTGAGCGAAGTCTATTATATTCTAAAATGCAAGGAATATCAGCGTTTACTTTACTTGCATCAAAGTTGAATAGAAATAGACCGTCAAGTGTAGTACCAATATCTATCATTGCTTTGTCTAGGGTAAGACCTTGTGATTTATGAATCGTGATTGTGTATGCAAGAGTTAGAGAAAATTGTTCTCTGCGTACATACATATCTTTGAAGAGAAGGAATCTAGCTGTTGAGCGTCCTATCCGTTTTACTTCTGAAAGTTTGTCAAAGAGTATATTGACAAACTGAATTTTGTTGTCACGTGGGTATGTTTGAAAGCCAACAACTGTAGCCAGTGCTCCATTAACTAGTCCTTGGTCCACGTCAAGGTTACGTTTAAGCATTACTCTGCAATTTAAGGATAATTTTAACATCTTTTCTAAGCCTGCTGTGTTTGAGATTGATTTTTCTAAATTATTTAGTCTTGTTGTGGCTTGGTCACACATGGGTAGTGTCATACCATGTACATCTAGTTTGTCTGTGGCGCTAATTTCCATTATTGGTTGCATTTCTTTACTTAACATTATTTCATTGAATTTGAGACAGCTTGCAAGAGTTGGCATTAAGGCCATACAATTGACATTTTTGTGGGCTAATTGTTCCATAACATCTGTAGCACATGCATTATCGCCATAAAGTGCATTAATGTGCCGGGTTTTCAATGTTGCTTCTGCTTCTTTAGAAATTATACCAACTCTCAAACTTTTTAAAATGTTGGCATAAGTTAAATCTGCAGATTGGCGCATGTTTTCTGTTAATTCTCTGTATTGGAAATGTTGCCAAAGGTTGACATTTCCAATGCTGCCAACAGTTTTATGGCAGAGTTTGTGCCCTAATGTTTTAAAAATAGGTTCACCTTTTACTGGTGTTAATTGAAGCAGATCTCCAAAAACAATAATGTGTTTTCCTGCAAAGAGCTCTTCATAGTCTGTTTTGAGTACTTCTTGTAATCTGAGGTGAATCAAAGCTAACATCAGGTTGGAGACCATGCTCACTTCATCTATTAGTAGCATTTTCATTTGTTTCAATACTCTGCGTAATTCCATTGCAGCTTCTGCAGAAAGTTTGTAATAGTCTAATTTGTTCTGGTGTTCTACTGGTAATAGTAGTAATCGGTGTAATGTAACACCACCTATGTTGTAGGCAGCTAAACCTGTGGGGGCAGTGACAACAGCTGACAGTTTGTTGTTTGTCAATTGTTGAAGGAACTTACTAATGATTTTGATTAGGAATGTTTTGCCAGAACCAGCTTCACCACTGACGTACAGTAGTATAGGTTTATAATTATGGCAGGAACATTCTTTATTTTCATGTTTTACACCATGTGCAATTTGTTTTGTTACTTCTTGAAAAATGCTACTTTGCTCATTGTTTAGTTTTGATTGTAGTATAGTTAAGTCTTCCTTATCTTCATACTGACACATGGTGTTTACCACTTCTATCATAGCTAATTCTGCCTTATTTGTTATTAGTGGTTCTCCCAGTGGTTCTTGGCTTCCTGTTACAGAAGGTTGACTACTGTCAGGAGTATCCTTATCTAGTTGGGCTTGGAGTTCTTCTTCATGTTGCTGTTCATTGTGCAACATTGTTTTGTACTGTGTAAAGTTTACATCAGTTATAGTGCTTTCATTTGCTTTGAAAGCATCCTTATATGAGTCATAGTTATCTAGTAATTGTTCTTCTTTTCTCCATGGTTTGAAGAGTTGTAGCAGGGACATGTAATATATGTCTTTATGTTGAGGAGTCTTCAATGACAATTTGATATGATTCATTAAATTTGATTTAGTGAGTTTAACTAAGCTGCCTTCACAGTCTGTCACTCTATATTTACCTTTTTTTCATCAGGTTTCATATTATTTTTGTATGT
Organism: Ambystoma mexicanum; assembly: GCF_040938575.1. Classification (NCBI taxonomy): domain Eukaryota; kingdom Metazoa; phylum Chordata; class Amphibia; order Caudata; family Ambystomatidae; genus Ambystoma; species Ambystoma mexicanum. The sequence continues at coordinate 827,098,422 of NC_090928.1, read as the reverse complement.
GTAGTTTTGGGCTATTTGGTATAGACACATGTTTTCCAAAGTATTACTTCTGTTTGGGTAGTATGTGTCCAATAAATTGTTTTTTAAAATGTCTTGGCTGTTGGGATCATGTTTGGCTATTGTTTCTATATCTTCATATGATTTTAGAACTCTTTTTCTAGATTTAGCTGGACCAAGACTTAGCCATACTATATTTTCAGATTTACCATACAATGAAGTACCAGTTAAACGATCAGCTGCTTCATAAGATCCACATTCTCTATGGGTGAGCATTTTTATGCCCAAGCTGTATAGTTTCTGAGATACTGTTTTATCTGATGACAGGTCATTCCAGAGGTCTTGAAGCTCTGTCTTTTCTGCTTTAGTTAAGTATGCTGTGAGATATCGTGCAACTACAGTAGAATTGTCTGCAATGTACTGCACATCTATGTTTGCATTCCATAAGTGGGCAATGATTGCATTATAATCATTGATATATTTTTCTTCTTCTTTTCTTTTTATGTAATATGTATTTTTAGGTGACTTACCTTTAACACTATGTCTAACTGAAGACATGAGGTTGTTTACTTGACCTGTATTTGTAACTGGTCTAGGGAAACCAAATCGGCATTTGGTGTAGTATTTGCCTTTGTTTTTGTATTTGCGACGACAATATTTTCCACATTTGTGTCTTTGAAATTGTAAAATTTGTGCATGAAGATCACTATTTGTGGCTTCTGATGGAATTTCACAAGTGACATATTTTTCAATAAACTGTAAAACAGTGGCATCACTGTCTTGAACAAATTTAGGAGCATCTTTAATCCATAAAAGCATGTGGATATGTGGTGCTCCACTGGCTTGGTATTCTTTTCTCCAAAAGAAGTGTTACACTTCTCCAAGGGGAGGAACAGTTTTATTACAAATAAAATGTAGCATAGCAATGAAGCGATGGTGAAAATATCTTGAAACATTAACAGGATCCAAAGAACAAAGTTCTCCAGGTGTTAGAATATCTATGTTTGTTTTGTTTTTAATTGATATGCGTAGGAAATCATGTAAATCTTCCCATGCATATTCTGCACAACTTAATGGAACAAACCAAGTGGGTGGGCAAAGGTTTCTGATCATACAACGTACATCTCCATGATGTCGAAACCAGTACTCTTTAGTACCACGCATATTTGCTAATATATTTGTAATATTTGATTGTAAAACCTCATCCTTTTGTTGCACGTTCTCTAATAATTGTGTAGCTGTCATATTTTGAAAGTGTGATCCTGATTTTAATATGTGTGCAACTCCGTAACATAAAGTTGCTAGTTCACTTTCAAAGAGTAGGTGGAATATGTAGTCCACATTTTGTCTAAATCTGGGATCTTCAGAATACATCCGTAATGAGCAGTATTCTGAAGCTGATATTTGAATAGGTCTATCATCATACCTTCCTCCTTTGCCATTAGGAAAGAGTAGAGGAAAAGCACGTGCTTCTGTACTTTTTTCCCATATATAATGATTGGCGATCTTTTTGTTTGACGCATTTGGTAAGTTTCCAGTACATCTTGTACGGTGTCATTACAGTGCAAAGGATGAATTGTATAATGGTCTTAAGTATTTGATATTGTAGCAGGATCTAGTAGCTCAAATTAACCAGCTTCTTGTGTTTCTTGAATTATTTCAGTTGTATCTTTCAAGTTTTCTTCAATATTAATTTCTTTGTAATATTCATTATTCTCTTTAAGATATTGGAAGGCTTGTCTAACTTTATATAAATCTACCAGCTGTTGCCATATTTTTTTGTCGTTGCACTCCTAGAGTATGCACATTTTCTTTTAGATTTAATGGTAAATAAACTACTTTTCCACGAATGCCTTTTACCAATTCAGAGGGATGTAATTTTGCTGTTTTTGGTTGAAGGCGTATTATTGCTTGAAATGGGTGTACTGTTTGAATTATGGTGCTCTCATATAAATTAAGTTGTTGTAGATGTTTTGGTACTGGGTATAATTCCAAATATTTGTGATAGAACGTGAAGGAGTTTGGTTGTTGTCAATTTTTGTAGTGCAATAACTGCAAAGTATTAAGGGCTCAGTTATTTCATATTTGTTTTCTGATATAAGGTAGAGAGCTAATTCAAACCATTTAGAATCTTCATTGTCTTCTATTTTGTATGATAGGTCCACAGTTTTTGTGTTACTTTTATAAAAAATTCTACAGCAACATACACATACATGGTTTGGTACTTCAGCTGATGTACTTTTAAATTTTAGTATTTCTTTTTTGTATGTGTTTAGCAAAAGGTTGCCATGTGTAGAATTGTTGCTTAATTGATTTAAAGCTATTTCATTCTGTAAATGGCTTTCACTTCCAAAATATTTTTTCTGGATATAGTGAATTTCTTCAAGTAGGTCTTTTGCTGTACCATGTAGAAGGATGTTATTTAACTGTGCTAGTGCTAAAGCAGGACTTTTAGCATAGTACAGTTTATAGACTAGATTTCTTATAGTTGAATGATGTGTTGATATCCTTTTGATATCATGGAAAGTGGTTTTACAAGTAGGTCCTGTAATGCAGGCCAATGAATGTCCTTGTAGTCCTGTGTACTTGCGCACTGGACAGGTATCTATATTTTGCAGTAATTTAATTTTGATTTTGTCTTTGCTTTTTACATATTTATTGAGGAATTGGCGTAAAGATTTGAAACATTGTTTGGGAATGTTACACATTGATGTGCATGGCCATGTGTACACTAGACGTTCTGATTCAGTTGAATGGAGGGGTAATTCTAAGTTTTCAGGGCATATTTTTGTAAGGAGTACTTCTTGTTCCATTATGGTATTATTCACTTTTTCATAACCTCGACCACTGCTATTTATGGCAATTGTATTTGTTTGCTTTTGTTTGTACGCTTCTTCATTAAAATATGGTTCTGTGCTCGTAATGTGATTCCATTCACCTCCGCAGATACTTAAGAAGTTCTTTCTGTTGACATTTCGCTTATTGAGAAGTCTTTTTTGTAATTTAGTTATTAGTTTTGTTAGTGGTTTCATTTTGTTTAACAGTAAAATAAATACATTTCTTTTGAGAAGAATAGCACTGTCCATGAATGCTTCTAAGATTAATTTCCTACAATAGGTTTTAAGCTTTGAACCTGATTTTTCTCCTGTTTTTATAAGATTTTGAAGGACTTTGTGACGGTATATTTTGGCTAAAATACTTTTCTTGGTATGCTTACTTTGCACTATATTAAAATTTGAAGAAGTAGTTTTATCTGTACTGATAGCTGATTTTCTGTTAATTGTTTTTTGGTTTGTTTTACATTTTGATAGAGGAAGCGAAGTTGTTGTACTTGAAACTTCTTGTGTTTCACTAAATGATTGTATTAGCTGTTTTACAAATTCTGCTAGAGATGGATGCTTATGTTGGACACCTTTATTTTCATTCGATCTACTTTTGCGTTGCTTTCTACGGACTTGACTTTTGGTAGGCATTCTTTAGGGTCTGTTGAAAAAAATAAAGAAGATATGGGTTGGGGTGTTCTGGAATGTATGTGTGCTGTGTGCATGAGTGTTTGAGTAAGATGATAAAGATGTATGTAATGGTGTGTTATTGTGCATTGGGAACTAAAACTAGTAGGGATAGGTATTCTTGAATTTATGTGTTACTAAACTGGGGTTCAGATGACAAAAAAAAAGTAAGCTAGTGGTGTGGAAAAGTACAAATAGTAAATCTAATGTATACAATTAAAACAATTGTTTGTTCTATAATATGAAAAATGTAGTGGTTCAGTTGGCTAATTTGTGTGTCCAAAAATAGAAATTTGTGGGCCATTCTGGCTGTAAATCGCTGTTTAAGACATGGAAATTTTTGGACAAAATGGTACAAAATCTCTATTTCTAGAAACCGAAATAGCTCGTATTAATGTTATAGTATATTTGATTAATAATACAAATATTATGGTGATATTTTACTTGCTTTTTGTTTAAATTAACAGGTAACTTCTTAGTTTTTCTTTCTTCTTCGAATTCGGCTGCTTCTTTTCAGGAAACTGGTCTTCACTGCAATTGTAAAAGCTTCAAATTAGTAACTTTGTTTGTATATAGCACTGTTTTTAATTTAGATATTGATTTTTTTAATTAAAATCCTCAGTGCCTTCTGTAAAACCATTAAACTAATGTATTTACATAAGATACATTGCATCAGTTCAGAACATATGATATGTTCTTAATGAACAAATTGTATTGAATGATTAACTGTAGCAAAAAAAAATATCTTTACTATGTCTTGTGAAATTTATAATATATTAGTGAATACCACTATTTCTGTAAGTAAACTGTTCTAGGTAATAGCACCTCAATGTCATGTCTAATTTAAAGTAATTAAGTAAATAATAAATAAAAACAAAAAATATGAAATTGTATAAGTATTTTTATGAAGGTTTAAACATAGATTGTGTTTGCATGCAATTTTGTTTGAATATATCTAGTCTATATATTTCATTTAAAAAATGTTAGTTTAACATGATTTGAGTGTGTGTGTATAAAGAAAGTAAATAGTATAAAGGTTTATAAGTGATAGTTGATTTTAGGAAATTGAAAAAAGTACAGTAAATTCATTTTACAGATTTTACAAGGTAAAAGTCTGTTTGAAAATGTGTTCATCTACTATACAGAAAATATGCATACCTGAAGTTTGTGTTCATGCATATGGATATGCATGGAGCTGCAAGTAGAAATCTTGAAGACTTGTACAGTATTTCTGGTAGATGCTGCTTGCCTATGATATGACACTTGTACTCAGAGAGATTCAGAGTACATTTGCAGTGCTGATCTATGATGATGCAGTTAGATGTAGAGGTCTTGAATGTGATTGGTGCATGGTCATGTGATTTTTGAGGTACATCCAATGAGGGAATGGCAGAGAGAGTGTAGTGGAAATGGTAGAAGGGCTGTTCATGTTACGATATGTCCGCGGACATGGCGGTAGTTTGCGGACATCGGGAGTTACATCCGGGGATTTTTGGGTTCAGAAGTCATGCAAATGAGAATAAGCACTGAAAGGGATTGTTCAGGAAAGTTTGGTGGGTGTGTTCTGCCAGGAGAGATTTTCTCAGATACTCTTTTTGCCGAGAGAACAAAAGATAGCTATGGCTGTGTGTTTCAGAAAACAGATTGTTTGGATTTTAGGAGATTCATGGATACATTGGTTGAAGGTGCATGCAGAAAGCTGTGGAGTAGCTGTAGATCTTGGATTCCCACATGTGGAAGTACACTGGCATGGAGTACGTGGAATGAAGTGGTTGGACTTGCTACCTCTCTGTGCTACTTTGGAGACAGAGCAACATCCAGACATAATTGTAATTCATTGTGGAGGGAACAGTTTAGGACATGTGACTGGAATTTTTTTGCAATTTGCTATGAAAGAAGGACTTAGGAAGGTTATCGACATGTTTCCTAATTCTCAAGTGATATTTTCACGGATTGCGCAGAGACAAATGTGGCTTCGTTCTTCTTCATTTGGTCCACAAATGGAAAAAGCAAGGCGCAATGTTAATAAGGCTGTTTGTGCCTTTCTAAGAGATTTTGGCATGTCTTCTTTTCACAATGAAAATATTATGTTTTGTAGTACATACATTTTTCGCAGAGATGGAGTCCATCTTACTTATGCTGGCAATCAGATTTTTCTGAGAAATGTACAAAATGCATTGTGACCTTTTTTGGAATTACAACAACGATTTTGAAGTAGATGTTAAGCATTTACAATTTTTGACTTACAAACACCACCCAAAGGCTCTTTTCAGAGCCACCACTTCTTTTCATAGAAAATTACAATGTTTGTGATGGAGTAGCAACCCAATTTTTTTAATGTTCGTGAACTGTCCGCGGACTTCTAAAAAATACAAAGAGCCCTGCTTGATTTATTTTCACTTCTATTTTTTAACTGTGAAAGGCGGCTCTGAAAAGAGCCTTATTTTTTTTTGATTTTTGTAATTTTGTATTTTTTTTGGTTTTTCAGACACGACACACTAGGAGAGGAGGGTAAAGGAGGGTAAAGGGGGGGGCACCAACCACAGGGATAAGAAAGGGCGAGCTGAGAGAGGAAGATGTAGAGTGGGTTTTATTTGGGTAGTGAGCAGGTCTTCTCGTGCTCTGAGACGATAGTCTCAAAAGCACTCCGAAGTCGCTCCCCCCTGCAGAGTACTGTGTCACAGTACATACATACAACTGTGACCCTCGAAAGGTAAGGGTCATCATCATTCTGTACGGCCTGTGAGGCAGCTTGAGGAAGACGCTGTCCCACAGAGGTGGTCCTTGTGGTGACAGGATCAGAAACAGAGGATGAAGTAGAGGAAATCAACCTGCTACATTCTTCGCAAAGTACAACCCTGCAAATAGCCCCAGAGTGAAATGACCTCAGTTGTCGCTTCATAGTAGTGGTCCCAAAGCTGCACTTACCATGCTTGCTGCGACTGAGTATCATTTTGCACTCATTGCAGGTAACACGGTTCGCACGAGCCTTAGGAACATTACCATGAATGGTAAATAACCGCCACACCCAAGACTCACGCCTAGT